>NC_141760.1:105696328-105876328 GCF_982258835.1 Parasteatoda tepidariorum
AAAAAATTATTTTACAGTATTTAGTATAAGTTGTAATGCTTCAACATATATTTTAGGAAATCTCCAGACTAAAATTTTTTGTATGTTAAAAAGATTGGGGGAAAATGATTACGATAAAATTAGAAACTATTATTATATTGTATTAACACAGGCTGGAAATAGCAGAAAAACCAATTATGCGATAAATTATTAAGAATTGTAAATATGCGTAAATACTTTGACATTAAGTTGATAGAAAAACACTTTATTTTTTATTTTTTTTCTTATAAGAAGTACGCATAGTTTATTGTTTCGTTATTCATAAGTTGAAAATAATTTTTAGATTAACCCTCCTGGCGTTTCCCCTCTCTCTTAGTTTCTTACTACAAGCGGCAGACACATTTTAGAAAGATGCCACGAAAAGTGTCGAGGGTCGGACAAAAGGTATGCTTTCCCCTTTCCACTTCAATTTGTGGTTAAAAGGGGTGATTTTCGGTCTAGGAGGTCCAGGTGGGTCATGACAGTTTGATGGATGAATCGCGTATGTGATTCACTTTTCCGAAAGTCATTTTTGAACTGTGGTCAACATTGCACTTTCCTCTGAAATATCAAGCAATGAAGAAGACATTTTTACTGATAAGATTATTGCTTTTAGGTTAAATTACACTTTTTCTTGTCCTTTGAACTTTGACAATGATAACGTTGATATATAACATCAAAGGTTGTTATCAATATCCCCTGTGATGGTACTGAATAGGTTCTTTCTACTGATATTTTTTCCTTCCTAGCTCTTTTGACTTCTGTTATTTCCCAGATACAATTGCCAAGTTTTTAAAAAAAAATGTGCATCCTTTTTAATTTACTTCAGTTCTAAGTTCATGTAGGATGAGAACAATTTCGTTGATATACGTGTTAATAACAAATCATATTTACCTTTTTAATCCACATTAATGATATCTTTGAATTTAAAAAATAATTTATAGTACTTATATAGTACTTATATAATAGTACTATAGATGCGAAATATAACGTCAATTCAGTGGATATTATATTTTCATGTATAATGGCTCTTTTTCTTTGAGAGGGAGAAAAAGCTTTTGTTAAGCGCTACTGTTTCAAAACGAAATATCAATTTTTAATTCATCGTTTACGCGATTGAGTAAAAATCGTTAGGTATTCTAACAGAGATTTATAAAACTTCAAAAAATATGAATTTCTATTTACACTAGTAGTTATTAAGCAAAACTGCATTTTTCATTACATTTTTTCATAGTAAAAATAATATTAAGAATGAAAACATATCAAAATCTTATTAAATTTCGCATGCAAGGAATAAATATCAGTACAAGAATCATTGCAAGAATATTTTTTCAAGCAAAGGCGGGATCAGGGGAGGAGGAATTGCTCCCCTGTCGGGCATGCCCCCCCCCCTCCCACGGGAAAATTTTAAAGTCTCGTCCGGAAAATAGTCTGGTCACATTTTTTTCTAAATTATGTCAAAAATTCTTTTACAAATGCCTAATAAAAAAATTTTGTAGTTGACTTTTTATCTATTTGTTCTTAATTAGTAACAAAAATTAGTAAAATATATTGTAAATTCTATGTAATTATAGTTTCACTGCACTACCCATAACTTTACCTGTACATTGTCAAACTAGAGACTGGATGCGATTAGACATAGGTGAAATTGAAGACTTTTCGAAGTCCCATAGAAATCCTTTCCCACAGACACATCTTCATTTTCTTGGAAACTTATCTTTCAAACTGCTATTCTTTCTTCTGGAGAACTAAGAAGGGGATACACAGGTCCTCTTCTTTGCGAATTCTTTTTTATGTAATGTGTTTATCAATGGTTTATGTGATCACATAATTTCTTTTTGAAATTTTCAAGCAAAATGAAAGTATAAGAACAAAATAAAAAAAATTTAATTTTTTAATCTTTTTTTTTTAAAAAATACTATTAATTGAGGAAAATCATTTACTTATTCGGATTCAAGGTTTATATTTTAATCAACGCAATAAATATGCAGTCGGAAAAAAAACAATTACAAAATATTTTTTATTTATTATCTTTTTTATCATTTTCTTAGTAGTAAAAAGATTGTTGATTGAGTCAGAAAAACAATTAAACTGTTCATATTCAATATCCTAAAATATATATTAATCAACCTAACAGATTCTCATTGACTTATTTTATGTACAGTGCATGAAATGGAAAAAGGGAACACCTTGATTAACTTTTGATTTAATCATATTTTCACGTACAAAGAATCAATACCATATTTTAAGTTACGAAAATAAACAGAAAAACGCATTCTGATCTGGATAAACATACAAGTTTGTCTATAGTTTCAGGTTTGTAGATCTTGCTATTTTATTTTATCCGTCGTTGAACAACCGACCCAATTTCAACTCCGTAGCCTTGTAATTTTGAACCAATCCAGAAGACCAGGAAACTCCTGGATAAGTACCCCCAGTGTTGTTTATTTGTTATGGGAACATGGGGGGCTTTGCGACTCGATAGATTTAACGTGCATCAGTCGCCATTTACTGCACGGGAATTTCAAAAATCGTGATTCAGAATTTTTCAACGCATATTATAAATATATTAAATATTTTATAACTATTTAAAACTATATTTTTTGCATGGAATTACCTTTGGAAAAACGAATTTTAACAATTGTATGAAAATTTTTTCGATTCAATCAAAAAGCAAAATCGGTCAAATAAGTCCTGAAAAATAAAAATAATTTTTTTTTTTTTCGAAATTTGGTCCCCTAACTTCTTAATTTTTAGTGTCCATTTCTTGTGACTTAAAATTCGTAACTATGAAAGCAAAAACAAATTTAAATCGTAGAGGAAAGAATGTTTCGCGTTGACATGTGGTAAACAATAATCAATTAACTGTGTGAAAGGTTATTCGTTGCAGGCATATGCCAATATGTAAAACGCTTTTGCAGGGCGAAACAGAAATCTTGGTAGAAAGTGTGCTTTCAGCTTTGCAGTGAAACGAAAACATAGGCAGACAAACAGCAGCCATGTGTTGCAATTTTTTTTTAAAAATGTAAGTTAGTTAATATTCGTTTCTCGGAAGCAAATTTAAAATTTGTAAATTTAAAAATAATTACAAATTTCAGCTATATTGTTTGAATCTTATATTTTCAGCCGATGGACTTACTCTTTTTCTCAAATAGAGAAATTAGCATTTTGCCGGACATAGATGTTCACTTTAAAAGCATCTTTGAAAAGAAAAGGGAATCGCAAGGAGAAATTTTCGAAGTATCTTTGTATTTATTTACAATATATCTTAGCATCGAGTCCCCTGATTAAAATAGCCCTTTTTTTGTCCGTAAAATTATACAGTGTAACAATTAAAAAAAATAGAAATTTTGCAATTTTATGGGCATAACCATTTCGAAGTTCCTTCGAAACGGGGCATGATATATTTAGATAGAATACGTGGATGCAAAAAATGTACTTAAAACTTTATTTGAAAAATATTTAAATGAGTCAAAAGTCAATCGATGAATATAAAAATAACATTTTATATTAAAATATTCTTTAAATGTTTTGTTAAATGTGCATGAAATTTCTGATTTTTATTATCGAATAATTTTTGCTTTATGAGAGTAAGAAGTGTCGAATTTTTTTGAAACAGCGGTTACTGCTACAACTATTCTTCATTACAGAAGTAATTTTTACGATTACAATGTATGGTAAATTGCACCATACAGTACAAAATATATCGATAACAGTAAAAAAAATTAGATTTAAATTTACATTAAAAGGAATCTGCACATTATGGGTATCAATATTACTGATTTTAGATTCTTAGAAACACACTTGAAAAAAATGTAAAGTATAATTAATTTAAATATTTTGAATTTGTTTGAGCCCCCCAGTCGGGGGAGACTTGACCCCTTGTCGGGCAGAGTCTGGCGCCATCCTTGATTTCAAGAATTAATACATTGATTCTTTGCTATTTTGTCTACTGCTTTAATTTCGTGTGAATGATTTTTACAATATAAATCAAACAATATATATTGTAAAAAAAGTACGTCACAGTAACAGAATTTAAATATACAAAAATAAACATATTTTTAAAGATTTTTGGTTGTATTGATTTAGTATAATAAATATCAATAAAATTTTTTTCATGAAAGAAATTAACTCTTTGCACCATGATGACCTATAGAATCAGTTATTCCAAATATGTTTCTGAGACACCATTTAGAAATATTGTCTCAGACTCAAAGGTAAATAACTATATTTCTAGCTGACAACACTAATTTTTTCCGCCTATAGAATAGAATACAGTGCATGCAAAATCGGAAAAAAATCGTTGCTCTGCTTTTCTTTTTCTGTGAAAAAAACTGACAATAATTACAACCTGTAAACATGACATAAAAATACTTTGTCATAAAAAAGTACTTCGATTATGCATTATTCAAGGTGCACACCTTTTGTGTGGCAATTAAATGACATAGAAAAGAATTACACAAAAAAAAGGAAGATATTTTCAAAATTGGAAATGGTAAATAGAATGAATATGGGATTTTATATTTTTATTCGTTAGTTTATATATTCATTACTTTATATTCTTATATTCATTAGTCTATATTTAATTTTTATAAGTAGGATATGTTTGCTTTTTTTATTTCTTTATAGAACCTAACTTAGCTGGAAAAAAAATTGAAAAAAACTTATGTGTATAAGTATAAAAATCTATTACAATATAAATATTGCTTTCCCCCGAATTCCATTCTTTCATCCCTCTTCAAAGTCAAGAGATAGGAAATGACTGACGTATAATAGGAAATGAGCTATGGGATTGCAAATTCAGGTTTTTAAGTCGAACGTCATCGAACTAGTCACTCCTTCTATTCAGAATAGATAAGGGTAGGATTTCTTTTCTAGGGGGGTGGCGGAGTAAAAATTTTGACTCAAAAGGACAACGAGTTAGGAAAGAATCTCGATTTCAATGTAAACAGTGCAATGTCACTTTGTGTGTTGTACCTTGTTTTGAAGTATATCATACAATTGAGAATTTGTAATTTTTACACATGTTTAAAACATAATACAACTGATATTTTAATTAACATTAACCTGTTTAACATTTTCTCATTTAAATAAATATTTTATTGCATAACTTCGTTTGTATTTTATAAATACTATTTAATTGAATAAAGTAAGCTATATATAAATGAATTTTAATGAAGTTGCTATATTTTGTATTTCTAACGAGGTTATCAGTATAATTTTATCTTTCATCTAATTTTCTTTTTTATTTTTAAATTATTACTAATACATTTAAGCAGATCAAATTTAGGAATAAAGTTTTCGGGATCTTTAGCTTTAAATTTGCAAAAAAATAAAAACTTATTGCACTACTTTTGTAACATATCAACTAATGAAAAGTTGCAATAACATTTTTTTTTTTTAAAATTACATTTTTTAAAGAAAAAAGTATTATACGTATTACTCTATGGTTTCAAATTATATGTGCTAAGAAATATTTCGTGTAATAAAACTTGCCTCCCTGTCCACTATATTTACTATTTATAAGAGTAACACTTTAAGAATATTTTATTTATAGTAATTAGCAACGTATTTAAGGAGCTTGTGGGTTATGGATATACTTGAGATTATGGTAGGGCGCAAGAACTTGTTATCACTTAAAAAAAACATATAAGAGGTTGCATTATGCCTTATAAAATAAATTACACCGTCATTTATGAATTCAAAGATATACAATTCCTAAGAATGAAAAAAAAAAACATCATGTCTTTCATATTTATTCCCAAATATTATTATTATTCATCCTAAATTTATTGAAGCTCTTATTTTAAGTTTTATTATTTTCTTGCAGTCGAGAATTTCTCGAAAAGAATCTCAGAAAATACAGTGACAAATCTTCTCTGCATTTCACATTTCGCTAACTTAATGCAACACGTTCTGCTTATTACAGTACGTCCATTTCTTTTAGATCATCTTTCATAGTATTTTTGATCATAAATAGAAAAGAAAGCGATAGGCGAAACTCACTTCATCCGAACACTTATAAGCGGAGTCTAGATTATATTTACATCACAATAAAGCTTGTTTATTGCTCATTTCAAATGAAACTTCTAAAAACGATTTCAATAACTCAACAAGATCATCACGTAACTAGAAGTATCATTTACTTTTGTATTTAGACCGTCAATAGATGAATATTCTAGTACGAATGACAGTACTGTAATACTTAATTTTATTGTGTTAAATTAATGGAATATTAGGGGGAGTGGAAAGTAAGGTCATTTCGGTGCAGTTGGTATTTGTTACCAAGATTTTATTTTTAATCAACACTGTATTCACCCTCGTTATCAACAACTTTCAAATTCCGGATTGTTTAAAATGTATATCGTAATGTGAGTGACATAAAAAATTTAAAATTTATTTGATTATTTGCAAGGATGGAAAAAAATGTTTGGTATATTAAAACTCACTTAGTCATTTGAAGTTTTAACAACTTGTAATTTTTTTTACATAATTTATTAAGAAAATTTAAATTTATTATTAAACTTAGTTGTTTTTACTGAAACAAGCTATAAATCGTTTTCTTTAAAATGTATATCGTAATGTGAGTGACATGAAAATTTACAATTCATTTGATTATTTGCTTGGATGAAAAAAAAAATATTTGGTATATTAAAACTCACTTAGTTATTTGGAGTTTTTAACAACTTGTAATTTTTTTTTATATAATTTATTAAGAAAATTTAATATTAAACTTATTTGTTTTTACTAAAACAAGCTATAAATCGTTTTCTTTAAAATGTATATCGTAATGTGAGTGACCAAAAAATTTACAATTCATTTGATTATTTGTGGGGATGGAAAAAAAAATATTTGGTATATTAAAACTCACTTAGTTATTTGGAGTTTTAACTGCTTGTAATTTTTTTTAATATAATTTATTAAGAAAATTTAAATTTATTATTAAACTTATTTGTTTTTACTAAAACAAGCTATAAATCGTTTTCTTTAAAATGTATATCGTAATGTGAGTGACCAAAAAATTTACAATTCATTTGATTATTTGTGGGGATGGAAAAAAAAAATTTGGTATATTAAAACTCACTTAGTTATTTGGAGTTTTAACTGCTTGTAATTTTTTTTTAATATAATTTATTAAGAAAATTTAAATTTATTATTAAACTTATTTGTTTTTACTAAAACAAGCTATAAATCGTTTTCTTTAAAATGTATATCGTAATGTGAGTGACATAAAAATTTACAATTCATTTGATTATTTGCTTGGATGAAAAAAAAATATTTGGTATATTGAAACTCACTTAGTTATTTGGAGTTTTAACAGCTTGTAATTTTACTAATTTAATAAAACGTATTTCCAAATGAAAAGAATTTCGATTTCCTCTCTATCCATGAAAATGTTTCAATATCATTAAGCTAAAGTACAAATAAAACTAGTGTCATAGGTGACGGGATTTTAGACAAACGCTGAGAAAGTCCAGAACATTACATGAAGAGGAGAGAATGTTTTTAGAGTTAACTTCAATTGCAAGAATTGTTTTGAAATATATTTTGTAAGCAAAAAAAAAAAAAATTTTTTTAAAAAACAATTAATTACTTTAACTAAATTAGTTAAATATTATAGAAAATTGGTAATATTAAAAATTCATAAATTAGTTCATTAAATATTACATTATTATTTAGAGAAGAAATAATTTGCTGCAATTTACACTAAAATTAAATGAATTTTCGAAAATTATTTGAAATTTAAAAATACAAAACGATTTAAAACATTTAAAGATTTAGTATAATAAATTAAGCAATAAATATTGAATAAAATTAAATCTATCGAATAAGTTGAACAAAAAAAAAAAACCTGTTTATTAAAGGTAAACTTTTAGTTTGAGTGGGGGTTCAAAAATCAAAAAGAATGCAAAATATTCACATCTATTCAAACAGAAATACTATAGCACAGTGAGTGATTTACGATGACAGCTTATACGCCTCTCAATTTGTGAGCAGTAGGAGGTTGAGGGGGAAGGAAATATTCTAGAGGAGAAAAAGACGGGTTCGCCGCTCCAGAGGCAGATCGTGAACCCGTGAAAACACGGGCAAGCCGCTTTTAGCAAGGAAATGAAGCCCGTAATATAACGGGCTTGACGCCAGGAGGGTTAAAAAAAGGCAAGTTAGAACGTTAAATCAAAAAATAATAACAACATTCTCATTATATTTTTGCGGTGTTTCTTAAATTCAATATTTCAGAAAATAATTCTTGCATTCCTTAATTGTTAACAAATACTATACTTCACGCATATTAAAATATTAGTAGAAGTCTTACTTTAAAATTAAACTTCTTTGATGCTTATAGCTATCAAGTAGCTTTGATGCTTATAGCTATTCTACGTTTTTAAAAATTAGCAAAAATATGGCTTGTACATGTTTTATTGCTACAAATGTGTGTAGCAGAGCAACAACAATGTAACTCTTTTTTGTAAAAAAAAAAAATTTAAAAAAAAAAAAGAAGAAGAAGAAGAAAAGAGAAAAAACAGCTTTTACTGGGCTACTATGGACTATGGCTGATATGCAAAGTTATACTGTCTAAAACGGAAATAAGAAAAGTAAAAAAAAAAATAATAATAAATGTTATTTAAAAAGTCACTTGGCTTTCAAGCATAGTTTGAAAAAAAAATGGATTTGTATTCCAGAAAAAACCCATTTACTAAGATTTTGTGGGGTAACTTCAGGTATTTGTTAGGTTTTTAAGAATTTTTTAAAATTTTTTTTTAACTAATTGAGTTTTTTTTATTCTTTAAATATGTCTCTTAAAATAAGTCTTGCTACATTAGTAAATAAATCGGAATAATTTAACTGTGTTAATTTAGCTATATTAAATAAAATCATTTCTAACTGTACATAACAAGATTTACAGTCGGGGAAATAGTATTTAAAATATAATTTTTATAAACTTTTGAACTCAAATTATTGAATTCCTTGATTCAATTTGCAAAAATCATAACTAACTGCACTTTTTTTTTATAAAAAACTATGCGAAGAATTCGTGTACTAAACATTAAATTTGTTCACCTCATTTATCTTATTAAAATTTTTTGAAGAAATTTTTCGAAATTTGCGTTTTTTGTGAAAATCCTCCTGAGTCTTACTTGTATGATAGAAATTTTGGCATCTTTTAGTTTTAGCAGAGAAAGGAAATTTAGGAAAGCAATTTTTTATCACTCAAAAACGATTCAGCCGATTTCACTCAAAATTTCGTATTTTACGAATAACAACAACGTACTTTGAAAATGATGTACAAATTTGTATACCTCATGATTTAAATAATATTTGACCGTCAGTAATAGTGTGCAAAGATATTAAATAGTTCATGAGATATGGCATACTATGCAGAAAAGGAAATTAACATCATAGGACTTAAATTTTCGTTCGCTCTATACATAAACTAATGTGACCATACGTAATCTAATTATCATACTGGTTTTTAGCCTCATGAAATATTGTGAATGCATAATAGTACGTGACACTGTACATTTAACAGTTAGAAATCAAATACGCGGTGTCGAAAACACAAATCCATTGCTAGAAGGTTTCTAGGGGCTGACGCAGATGCTACATCGCGACCCAAGCGGCAACGATTGTCAGAGGTATAATAATATTGATAATAAAGTAGGAATCCAACAGAAATTCAAACGAAACCAAAGATTTTGCTTTAAACAAGCAATGATTTTTCTGAGTAGTGATGGAATTACCGTAAGTTTCGTAACGTGAGCACTGCTTAGAACCTAGAAGACATGCCAACGCATATGCAGAAAGACATGCCATTGCTTGTCTCATCATCAGATTCTGAGCACGACTTAATGCCCATTTCCTTAGCATTTGGTTTCTCATCGTGCATGTGAAAATTATTAGAAACTGCTTCAAGAAAAACTTCTTGCTTGTTACAATAGGATATTCGCATGCAGTAAGAATGGCCCCTTAAATATGAAACTTCGGATAAAATCTTAAACAGGAAAATGATAATTTAATTTAAGCTTAGCATTTTCAAACTTCATCCAAAATGAGTCCCTATTTTCTCTTCCAATGATAGAATCATAGTTTAATTTCATTTCGAACAGCCCTTGCGCGTGACTGTTGACGCAGTACCTGCGTCAGACTCTAAGAAGTATCTAGTTAGGATTGTATTTCCAATTAGAGTTAACCAACCAGGTTATTATTTCTTCTAGTTTTGAATTACTTTGTATAATTTCAAAATGAGTTATTGTTTTTATTTTTATGAAGTCTTCTGACCGTAACTCTTTCAAAACGTGATTTATCACTCTATTAAAGTACATTAAATTGTATGAAGAATGGATGTACTATATTGTCGATAAAAAATATAAAATGTTCCAATAATGTGTAAGGAAAAGAAAATTACAAATGAATTTTATATTGCTTATTTTTCATTTAAGATAAGAGGATGTCGATGAAATAATGGATCAATCCATAAGGTCGTAATGGATCAGTCCATAAGTAAAGTAAGATCGGATTAGTAATTTTTCAAATTTATTTATTTATCATTTTTAAATAGGCGTATTTTAGGAAAATTACCCAATTTTTTATCTCAAGTGTCTGTTTAGTGTCAGGTTTTAATTTTAAGGTCTTTAAAATGAAGAAATTCGGAGCAGACATCTCTGAAGCAGACTTTCTTTTCAAACGAGCTTAGCTTTTAAAATTTTATTGTGTATAAAATGTTCAGACAAATATAAAACAGTCGACTAATTAACGAAGAAATTTTCTTACAAAATTATTTTTTAACGCATCACACTAACATCGCAACATTACATCACCCTAATTTAATGTAAATCTAAAATCCAAGATTTTTAATAATGTAAATAAAGTTAATAAATAATGAAGTATTCCACAAGGATAAAAAAAATCAGAAAACTGGCTCTGTAATATTGTTGAATTTAAATTTCTCCTTAGTAGCAATTTTTTATTAACCTTCGTAAACCGTGTTGTTACGGCAGGATGACTATGGTCCAGAAATATTTAAAAAATGCTGTTGTTTAAAATTTCACCAATTTCAATTCCACTTTCAAAATAAGATTTTAACAATTTTAACATACATATTTGATTTACGACTATTTTTTTTATTTTATTAAAATGAAAAATTTTGTTTCGTTTAATATTTTCTTTCACTTTGTGAAATTTTCCAGACTCTTGCAATCCTGTGATAACTTCAAGCGCACATTGCGCAAAATGAAATTGCGAATTCAATGAAAAACTTCGGGCTAGTGGTTACAATTTTATGTGCTAGGATTATTCAGTATTGAGAGCTAGTTAAGCATAGACTATATTTTAAGTTCTGAAATTAGATACAAAAACTTACTTTCTCTGAATAAGTATACCCTTTCTTAAATCGGATTTGGATTTCTGATGAATTTCTGAAGATATGGAGGGTATTCTTAGCTGACCAGCGTCA
Source organism: Parasteatoda tepidariorum (assembly GCF_982258835.1). Lineage (NCBI taxonomy): Eukaryota > Metazoa > Arthropoda > Arachnida > Araneae > Theridiidae > Parasteatoda > Parasteatoda tepidariorum. The sequence goes on from NC_141760.1 coordinate 105,707,799, forward strand.
TCAGAAAACTAAATAAAACGTTTGCTAAAATTTTAAAAAATGTGCATTTGAAAACCCAATGATTAACCTTTGCAATTAAATAATCTGAGAACAGAAGCCCCTCGTCGAGAGTGTCTGAAAAAGATGTATATATTTTTGAAACAATTGAAAAGGTAAAAGGATAAATTTTAGAATGTTCTTTTAAAAAAATTTTCTACCAGTTTAGTTTTTTTGAGGACACTGGTCACCTTGTAGCCACTATGGAAAATATGGCCCTCATAGCTTAAGTAGGAATGCAATCTTTAACATAAATTTTTTTTTACGTGTCTTGTTATGTCTCGAGAAGTTTTTAAGCTATTCGAAAAGTTTTTACACACATTCATAAAAATCTTTATTCGAAGATAATTTCAAGTAATTATGAGTACCTAAATGTTCGATGAATCTTATTTTGTGTCATATATTTGAATTAAAAAGTAAATTAAATTAGATTTTAATTTTAAAGTTTTTTACAAAATTTGGAGAAAAAAAATATTAAAAATTAACTTTAATAAGTATGCTTTTCATGCTAAAGCATTGAGACGAAAATAAAAATAATAATATAAAAAAATAATAATGTCAAATAAACTGAAAATAATGAAATATTAATAATAAAATAAACTAATAATATAAAAATAATATTATAAATTATAAAAGCATTAAAAAACTGGTCTCCAAAAGCCCTCTTGGCATTTGTTTGGAAACAATTATTAGGGGGTCGGGAGTCAAGAACCAGTTTTACTCTCCCCTCAACTAGGAGGAGGAGGGAGTGTTACTTCCGCGTCATTGTAAAGAGTATAGTAGTCTGAGAATAAAATAATAGAGAAAAGAAGATACCCTTTTTCTACCCGCTAAACATTTTTATTTGGTAAAATATGCATGGAATACGTAGAGTTTGTTTGAAATGCATTATTATCAAAATGATAATATTATATCTAATAAAAAGAGATAAACTGAAAACTGTCGAGATCTGTACTTGGGTATTAATAAAACATGATTTCTTTAGAGAAAATTACTTGAATGTTTCTCATCTAGTTTTTATGATATATTTTAATTTTTAAAAGTTGTTTTACTTATTCTTCTGCTTTATGAAGTATTTAAATTAAACACTTTTTAACCCAACTCTTCAGAGTTGTTTTGAAAATTAAAAGAATCAAACAAAAAGAGTGAATAAATTAATTAAATAACTACGATAGTTGCTTAATTAAGTAAACACGTAGTTGTTGACATGGAATGATTGAATAAAAATGGTTTTTAAATGGTCGCAAAATAAGTAATGAAAAATTCTTTAACTTGTACAAAGAATTTTGTTTTATTTGAAAACTATATAAGAGATAGTATCAGTGGTTCTTACTTCTTCTATGTTGCGAATTATATGATGCGTTTAAATTTTTGTAATAAAAATAAAATTAAAAAAATTATATTAAAAGGGAATTTTTAATTTTCTGTTTTAAGGTTAATTATCGAAATAGTGTACTCGCTTTAGTACATAAATGTTCGGCTTTTTCCCAATGAAACGAAGCAATGTGTTATAAAAAAGTAATAAAAAGAATTATTTACTTTATTATTTTTTTAAAAAAAGATACGTAATGTGCGAATTTATTATGGACAATGTAGCTAGTTCATGACTTATTTAAAAACATGCTTGAAAACTTTAAAAAGATAGCTCTTAGAAAAACGCGTTTGAATTAGAATATTATAGCATCTAACATAAGAGTAACATAGAACATCTCTCATCAAATTGATAGTTTTTAATGAAGAGATAAGCTTACCAACTAAACATCTTAAAACTATTAATAAAATTTAAAAAAAAAGAGCATATCATTCGTAGGTCGAAAATTTCATGTGTAGTAATTTTTTGTTAAAGATTGTTATTAACACTAGAAAGACGGAAAATTAGTATGTACCTATATTGCCGAAAAGCAGTCAAAATGACTAAATTGTGAATGCGTCAATAAATTTGTTTAAAATTAATTTTTAACATTTTTTGTATTATTTACAATTATGAAACGAGTTATTAGTAAATATTAACAATAAAAAAATTTATATGTTGTTCAAAAAGTCACAAAATTCTTAGAAATTGTGTCATTTTATACGTCATTGTTTTTCGAATTGAAATTAAAAGCTGTCAAAATGACTTCCTTAGGCAATCTAGTGTTAATTGAAGATTGTGATTAATTTTTTGTCCATATTTTTTTGAAACATAAAATATTTACCACTAAAATATATTGGTTTCATGCTTTCACTTTTTATGTATTAGATAAAACTAAGTATTCAATAGGTCATTCAAGGATATAAAGGATCACTCAGTAATTATTGATTCATAGAATTGGAATTATGGAATTTGAGTCAAATTGTTTTTATTTTATGTTCATTAAATTCTAGATGGAAAGTTTCTGATAAAAAATGTGAGTCCAATCATATTATATGATGATTATCGTTGATTTCAATTTTCTGACTGTGCAAAGTTATTCTCGGTTATGTTAAATTATTAAAGTAGAATGGAACATAAAGACTGAAATTTTTTTCCGCAGTCCTTTGTAATTTTATATTATGTTATTTTTAGTATAATTGTACAGATATATTTTGTAACGGGGAAGTAAAGCCTTATCATCTGTGACATAATAATAATATAACTTTTTTCTTGCCTCATTCTACGGAATTCAAGCGTTTGTGGTAATTTTAAAACTCAAGCTACATCGTAGAAAGGAAATTATTGATACAGTATCTACATAAACCACATTTTTTGCTGAGACATGTGGACCACTGCACTGCCGCGTTGCGTGAGGTAACCAGGGTCCTCAGAAAACTAAAAACTGGTAGCAACATTTTTAAAAGAGCATTCGAGAACTCACCTCATTAGCTTTCTAATTATTTAAAAAAAATATTAGAGAATCTCTGCGAAGTACTTCTATTCTCCGCATATTTAATTTTATGTATTAATTTTGAAATTTAAGAACCAGTTTTTAGGTTTCTGAGAGTGCAGGCCAGCTTAGCATAGCAGATGCATTCATGCCTACTTAAAAACGATCGTAGAGAAAGACTTTGCTGAGTGGTAGCAAAAGGATAATAAAATTAGGAGATCAGTTGTGGGACAGGGGATAGAGCACTTGCCTCCCAATGAGGCGAACCAGTTTCAAATTCCGGCAATGGCTGGTTGATTCGAATTTTGCACCCGGCTCGCGCTGACTACAGTGTTGAGGTAAAATATCCTCGGTGATAGACAAATCATTGGTTAATGTCCCTCTTCAATCAGGCTTACAGTGGGAGTTTTTCTTGATATTCTTCTTCATGTAACGCAAATCTAGTTTCATCAAAAAGTCCCCCACGAAGTCAAATTTCTCCCAATACTTGATCCATGAGTTCCTTAGTTCTTCTTTTGCAAACTCTGATTTAAAATGAATTTTCAACTTTAGCAAAAAGACGCAAATGTATTAAGTGATCCTATAATAATGTTGAAAAATGTTATCAATTGACGAAATAAATCTGTCTTTGCTTCGTAATTTCAAGATTTATAATAATTTAAAGTTAAGCTATTGCTCAATCAATTTCTTCGGATATACTCATACCATTCTTTTGAAAATACTTATGCAATATTTTTGGATATACTTATTCCTTTTCTTAGACTTACTCTTACCATTGTTTTTGATACATTTAGTCCTATTTTGTAAATTTTTTTGTTGCTATAATTGAACAATTTATTTCATTAGTTTTGTCCTCGTATTGGATTCATTCGTTAATTCCTTCCGGTAGCTTTACGTCGGAAAATATTGATCAATAATATTGATTGCGGTCAAAATTTTTCATGATTTTTAAAATTCGGTTGTTACTTGAAAAAAAGAAGAAAAATAACAATAATAATTTTAAGTTGGATAGCAGTTAAATTTGTTGTTAACTATTCCTATTTAAAGCTTTTCCGGAAAATTTCAACTACATTATTTAAATATCAGTTATTGGAATATTTTAAAGTTATTTAAATTATTAAGCATGATACTAGATTTGAAAAGAAAAATTTGAATTAATTTATACTTCGGTTCGTTTAGTAATAACCAAAATATGCTACATTTATTTTCATATAACAAACAGAAGGAGGAAAGTAAAGATATCCTATTGGAGAGAAGTAAGATTGGAGTTAAGATATCCTAAGAGGAAAGTAATATTCTTAGTAAATTAGTGTGTTTCTATTCAAAATCTATTTGTAGCCCAGTCCATATCTAACTTTCATTTCTCACTTTTTAAGTATAATGATTAAAAACAGTAGTAATGAATTTTTTGGAAGGTTGAGGTACACCTGGATAACTCGGAATAACATTGCAATCCACTGTCATGACCCACGTTTTCCCTCTCTGAGATTTTCTAACAATAATTTTTTTAAAAAGGTAAATTTTTGAATGTTTTTTCAGAAACTCCATTGCTAGTTTCTTAGTGTTTCTGATGATGCCAGTTATCTAATAATAGAGAGTTATTCGAGGTTTACGAAATACAGTATTTTTGTAATTATATAAAATATTGATTTTAGAGTTTGTATAAAATAATGAAAGTATATTTGTAAATCCTATACATTTTAGAAAACGGGGATTTTAAAGTCGGTTAATCTGTAATATTAGGGGGACCAGAAAGTAATGTCTTTTTGGTGCATTTGATATTTCGTATCAAGATTTTATTTTTAATCAATAATATATTCTCCCTCATTAGTAACAACCTCTCAATGCCAGATAGAAAATGAATCCACATGGATCGAAAAGGAATGAATTGGTTTTTAAGACTAACGAACATTTAATGGGCAGGAAAAACGACATTAATTTCCAGTCCCCCTATTACTTTCAAATCTTAACTTATATTTCTGACAAAATGCAACATTTCAAATATTGCTGAAATAAAGACAAGGGCTACAAGACAGTTTTTCTTATAATTGCTTCGTAAGTGTTATAATTAGATTGACAGCATCTAATTTATTGTTGAAAGCACGCCATGGAATATAAATCATGATAATTAAAATTATAAGAATCGAATTTGTTTTTGCAACATAACTATAAATTTTAAATAAAGTTTAATTTTCCAAATTTTAAATCTTAATAGCATGACTGCAGAAAACTCTCCACCTATAATCATTTCCCTTCCAGTTATTTTCGCTAAACTAAATTACAATCCTACAAAAAATTTCTTTAATTTCTATATGAAGTAACTCGAAAATTAAAGAGCGCATCAATAAAATTTTGATATTACAAAATTTCAGCCAATCGTTTTTAAGTTTTGAAAATGAGAAGCACATTCGAAACAAAAATTTTTCAAACTGCATTGTTGGAGACAATAACTTTTTTGAAATCGACTTTTTTATACAACGATTAACGGTACGACGATTTTATGTATATATTCATTTTAGAACTTCTCTGTCTCTTAAAGTCTCATTTTTAGGTTATACAAACCATAATTTTAGTTCCTTGGGTTGGTGGGGAACTGAGTATGTTTATGTCGTTTAATTTTAAAAGTGATGTAAAGTGCTTATATGAACTATCAAATTATTACATAATTTTTTTTGAATATATTACGTTTAATTATGTTATTTTTACCTTTTTCTCTCCTTCATCAAGCATAACGATGTATTCATGAAACAAAAATATCGCTATTTTGTTAATTTGATTAAATATTTGATCTACAGTTGAATCAGACAATAGGCTTCATTTCAGAATATTTAAAATTGTTTCTAGATCTTAATTGCGAAAAACTTACAGCGAGTCAATTTAATTTTTAGATAAAAATCTCTTAGCACATCTATTGTGTGATTTGGATAAATATCGTCATTAATTTCCAAAGTTCATTTTTTAATAAATTTTATACAAATTTATTTTTATTTCTTTTAAATTTTTTAGTAAATATCTAAATTAACTGATTTATCATATTTTATAGTTTCAACTAAATTTATGAAGAACAGTTGCATTTGATATTTTATTTTCCATTAGTGCTTAAATGTTAGAAAACCGCATTTATTGCAAAATACGGGGATTTAAGAAAGTTACTAAAAATTGGAATGTCATATTCCCTAATTTTTAGGAAATTTGAAGGGGGGGGGGGAATGAATTATTTGTAGTTAATTCTTATAAACGTACTTCCCACGTCAAAACCTTATAGACAAAATTGGCGAATAACTCAGTTATAAATCATCAAAGAATTAAAAATAGAAAAAAAAAATGATTATGATTGCAGCATAATAAGAAATATTTTATTCACTTTGTGTGTAATACCAATTCCGATAAAATTTTGGAATTCTTGGATTTAAAAAAGAAGCTCTTTAAAGTCATTTGTGCAAAAGGAGTATGTGCACAGTGAAGAACCAGTTTAATCACTCCGCTCCCCTTTTAGCTTCCAGGCATAGAATGGTTTAGTCTCTCACTGTAAACAATCACAACCCCGTTGCCCCCCCCCCTTTCAAGGAGGATTGTAAACATTTTTCTTCAGAAAAATGCTCAGCTAATAAAAATAATTTATATATATTATTATTTCCATGATATTTAATGAAAACATAATATCTGAAGAATGAAATTTTTTTTTATCTAGATTTAAACACAGGCAATTAGGAGCTATATTTTCATCATAGATATTTCTTAAATTATTATTTAAGAAATATTTTAAAATTTTTAACTGCTGTATAATGTAATAAGGCAGAATTTAAGCACTATTATTCAACTCCTGAAGTAGTTAAAATCAAGTAAAACGATCAAATATATTATTTAAATAACTACCATTGTAGCGCATGGCAGATAAGTAGGAAATACTATTCGATTGTAAAATTAAAACCCAAGATTTTTAATAATGTAAACAATGTGCATAAGCAGTAAAATAATCCAAAAGAATAAAGTGTGCTTGTAAACTTTAAAAAGGTAGTTCTTGGAAAAACGCGTTTGACATCTAGCATAAGAATATTCTTTTATAAAATTGATAGTTTTTAATGAAGAGATAAGCTCATCAACTAAAAATCTTAAAACGATCGATAAAATTAAAAGAAAAAGATAAGTATATCATGCGTAGGCAGAAAATCTCATGTATAGTAATTTTTTATTATCAAGCAATATTTTTTTGAAACACAAAATATTTGCAACTAAAATATATTGGTTTCATGCTCTCACTTATTATGTATTAGATAAAACTAAATGTTCAATAGATCATTCAGGGATATAAAAGATCACTCAGTTATTTTGGAATTATAGAATTGGACTTATGGAATTTGAATTAAATTTTTATTTTATTTTATGTTCAGTAAATTCGAGATGGAAAGTTTCTGATGAAAAAATGGGAAGCCATTCATATTATACGGTGACCATTGCTGATTTCAATTGTCTTACACTGCAAAGTTGTTTTTGGTTAATGCTGAATTATGAAAGAAAAATAGAACATAAATACTGAAAATTTTTTCTCTCGCCCCTTGTAATTTTACATTATGTTATTTGTAGCATATTTGCACAAATATATTTCGTAAAGAAGAAGTAAAGCGTTATCATCTGTGTCATAATAATATAAATATATATATATATCTTTGTCTCATTCTATGAAATTATGAAATTCAAGCATTTATGTTAATTTTGAAACTTAAATTATGTCTTAGGAAAGAAATTATTCATATATTATCTACATAAACCACATTTTTTGCAGAGGTATGTGGACCACTGCACTGCGGCTTTGCGTAAGGTGACCAGGTTCTTCAGAAAATTAAAAACCGGTAGCAATCTTTTTAAACGAGCATTCGAGAACTCACATCTTTATCTTTCCAATTATTTACAAAAAATAATTAGAGAACCTTTGCTAAATATTTTTGTTCTATCTAATTTTGCTCTATTTGATTAGTAAGAATATTTAATTTCATGCACTAAATTTGAAATTTTAGAACCAGTTTTTAGCTTTCTAAGGGCGTAGACCAGATTAGCATAGCAGATGCATTCATGGCTCTTTAAAAATGATAATTGAGAAAAACTTTACTAAGTGGTAGCAAAAGGATGATAAAATTAGGAGAGCAGTTGGGGTCAGGGGATAGAACGATTGCCACCCAATGAGGTGAACCAGGTTCGAATGCCGGCAATGCCTGGTAGATTTCAATTTTGCACCCGGCTCGCACCGACCTCAGAGCTGAGTTAATATCCTCAGTGGTAGACGGATTATGGGTTAAAGTCCCCTTGCAATTAGTCCAACTGCGAGAGGTTTCCGTGGTTTTCCTCATAATCTAACGCAAAAGCGGTCTAGTTACTTCAAAAAACCCTTCACGAAGTAAAATTTCTCACAAAACTTGATCCATGAGTTCCTTAGTCTTCTGGTTTGGGTTAAAAATTGGAAGGATATGGAGATGGTAGACGTATACCCTACATTGGGTCGGCTGTTCATCGACTGTTAAAAAAAAAAAAATTAAGAATATTATTCCTAATTTAAGTTATGTAACCTTCATAGAAATACCGTCCAACCAACAGATATATATATATATAAAATCTGTTCGATCTGATCGATTCTCTCATCAACCCCTATTACTTCTACGCATTCATTTTTGCTATGCTACCGCATCAAATTAAAAAAATAATTATGAAAGTATCCCGAATTTCTTTTTTAAATCCTCTATAAATGAAATTCCCACATTAATTTTATTTATGTAACAATTTCTAATTTTATTTTTTTTGGAATTTAAATGTAATAAATTTGTTTGATTATTTACTCCAATTTATCTACCTAATTTGTTGCTACTATAAAAATATTCTAAATGCTTTTCGCTGAAGAAAAAGTGTAGAAATAGTGCGAAAAATGACTCTCTAATATTGCTCAACTATTTTGCATGTTTTTCAACTATTTATTATTCTAGTTAATAGGAAGTAGTTATACTTAAAAAATATTTATAAGCAAATATAACTTAATTATCGTTTATTGATTGTAAACCGATAACATGCTTATCAAAAAATGTAGCGTAATTAGATAACATCATGAGAAATTATAATAAAGGGACCCCACCTTCAGCTTTTATTTTATGTCTTTGATTTTATATTTTTGACTGCTTGTGAGAGTTCAAAAAGTTAGAAATATCTTCAATAAATTTATATTAAATACCTCTGTAATCAAAATAGAACCGAGTAAAGATACCTTCAAACGAGATAAGAAAAAAGTAGGATCTTGATTTTTATTATTGCCGAGCATTATTGCCGAGCATTAGTTAATATTAGAGCATTTTCAGTTAGTTTGCAATTTTAAAATTAATTTAAATTAAAGTCTGATGGAAAAAATATCACTAACAAAGCCTTAAAGTATAAGTCAATATCATATGGATGATTAGTCACTAATCTTAATAAAATTAGACACTCTTCATTATCCCTTAAAAAAGCTCAATTAGCCGCGAGTAATTAAGGTCCGCGATTGGCTGTGTGTATTGTAGGTCCTCGATTAGCTGTGTGTATTGTAGGTCCTCGATTAGCTGTGTGTATTGTAGGTCCTCGATTAGCTGTGTGTATTGTAGGTCCACGATTGGCTGTGTGTATTGTTGGTCCTCGCTTGGCTGTATGTATTGCAGGCTGTGTGTACGAATGTTTTTCGCTAAGTTCTTTAAAATAATAAAGTTCTAGTTTGAAGAAAATATCTAAAACTGATTTCCAGCTTAATCTCAATTAGAATCCATTTAAAAAGCAAAAAGCTTAATCGTTTTTTTTTATTTGGAACAATTTATTTCGAATATTAAATTTAATTACAAAATATGTTTAATTTTATTTTTTTTTCGAACGTATAGTTCTAATAAGTTCTAATTAATAATAGAGACTTAAATAATATTTTAGTCCTAAGAAAATGTCAGATATAAATTTTTAAAAGCTTCTAATGTAATCACTAGATTATTTTACCAACAAAATAAAAATAATTCGATTACAATTTATTAAAAGAAGTCTTATCATACAAGAAAATTAAGAAAATGGTTTTCTTCGAAACGCGTGTAAACATTAAAATATGTGTAAGGCGAATTTTTAAAAAGCTGTTATTTTGAAAGGTAATTCATGTTAAAATCATCTGAATTTAACAGAAAAAAATAATTTAAAAAAGGAGAACTTTTTAAGATAACAATTTAACATTAAATGACTGCATTTTAACTAATAATGACTAGCTAACGGTATTATTTTTCATTAACATGTTCTTCGCTATAAACATACATACACTTTCGGAGAAATAAAAGTAAAGAAAATCATTAATTTCTCTTAAAATTGCGTGAAAACGTTTCTATGCATTTCTTACATACCAAAAAAGTTACTAAGGAAAAGTTACTAGTTAATACGGATGTGATAATATTTCAAATAGAAACGATTATTTATTCCTATACATTAACTGATGAACTTCCATCTACATTTATCTGATAAAAATGAAATGAAATCAGTTAACATCGTACGTAAATATGTTTTAAGCATTTCCTTTATTTGTTTCATACTTATTCCTTAAATACGAAAAAGACCGGGGTGTGTGTTTCCGAGAAGGCGGTTTTTAAGTGCAAACGAGGACCCCCGCTGAACGTGTGGTTTTATCGACCAACCGAGGACGTCGTTTTTGCACGCATACACACTTCGACTCGGCTCTTTATACACAACTTTGATAAATGCTGCCAATCGAGGACAAAATTAGATTTTGCTAAAAATTTTTCTGGGACTATTTCATGACCCCCTGAGTACGAAAATACCATTTTCTAACCGAGGACGTCCTCGGTTGGCACGAGGTCCTCGTTCGACGGTGAAATTGCCTATGTGTGTCCTCGTTTGCCGGCCCTTGCCAACACACACACACACACACACACACACACACACACACACACACACACACACACACACACACACACACACACACACAGCCGCGTTTATTATTATGTATAGATGTATAGAAGTACAGATTGAAGAAATAAGATTGTGCATGGGTAATAAACTCTTATTGTTACACAGTGTATACTATATGACTTGCAAAGCAATTATAACAATCTATAAATTTGCAAAAGTAATTTAGATTCCTTCAATTTTTTTAAAATAAAATTAAATACTTAAGTTATCTCCCTAATACTTAAGTTAACTTTCTTACTGTTGGATAAAAAAAAAATCAGGTCTCAGAAACTGAGTAACCTTTTTACAAAGTATTACGGTACAGAATAACCCTGATTCAAGATATCTTGAAATTATGAAAACTAAAACTCTTGAAAGATTCTTTAATATTATTCAGTATTAAGTTTAACTTTGAACATAGCAAATTTGAAAACGATTTTATTAGAATAATACTTATTTGTTTGTCTCTTTTTTGTTGATATATCACATAATGCTAAAGCGCTGGATACGTAGATTACTATACAATAATCTTATGTTAATTTTGTATTATCTTATCGTCATCTTATCAGTATAACAAAAATAAGAGTTAAAGCTATTTAATTTACATAGATTCACTATGAATGAGATATATTATTCGAATATATATAATATTGTATGGTAAATACTTTATTTTAATAAATAATTCTTGATATTTCAAAAAAAAACAACAACTTATTTTTATTAATTGGATTAAGTAAAGCAATCAAATTGAGAGGTATATAAAATGAAAAAATTAATTTATATTTTACTGAATTAGTGCAAAGCATTTGATTCTTTAAAAAAAATTTATTTTATGAATGAGTAATAATGTTAATAACATATCTTTCAAGAGTAAAATACTTAATTGTTAGTTTATTGAAATAGACACATTATACAGTCAATTCGCTATAACTCGAATATTACTATAACTCGATTTTTTTATGAGCTCCCGACCCTTTTAACTTCAATTTCATGTCAATTATTCTCGATTACTCGAATTTTACTCCCTTTAATTCGATTTTTTTGGATTTTTTAAAGCAAGAAAAAAACCAAGGAGTTGATATCTTGCCCCCTCCTTTGCAACACACACACACACAATGTCTTTCGCACTCTTCATGGAGAAGCTAAAGCTGTCCCTCTTGAAGTATGTGAACAGTGGTTAAATTAAACGTTACCAAATTTACTTCAAGGATACAGTTAAAATGATGTTTTCAATATTGATGAAATGGGTTTATTTTTTAAATGGCTTCCAAATAAGACTATGATGTTTAAGGATGAAAACTGCTCAGTGGGTAAAATGAGCAAGGAACGTTAGACTGTCCTAGTTGGAGGAAATGCGTCTGGGACAGAGAAATTGCCCTTAGTTGTTTATCGGAAAAAACCAAAATCCCCGATGTTTCAAGAATGTAAAAACGTATCCTTTGGATTACAAGTCTAACAAAAAGTTTTGGATGACATCAGCATTATTTGAAGACTATGTAAGAAAATTGGATCGGAAATTCTTCGCTAAAAAAAGAAAAGTGATACTCTTTATGGATAAATGCACAACGAATAGTGATCTACCTAATTTGAAAGCAGTAAACTTGCAGTTTCTCCCGCCAAACACCTCAGCAAAATTGCAGCCTACGGACCAGGGTATCATAAAGTGCTTCAAACAGTCTTATCGTAAATGGCTTGTCAGAAAAATGATTAATAAGCATTAATTAAATAATCCGACAATATTTTGAAAGTCCAAAACCGAAACTAACGGTAAGTCGAACTTCCGATATGTCGAAGTTTTTCGTCAGTCCTATCAGATTCGAGTTATCGCGAATTCACTGTACTTTTATAAAATAAAACAAAGCAATTCGAATTTTCAATATGGGCATTTCTTTAAAAATAAAAAGACACAATTCCACACAAACAAACAAAATAATAAGCAATTTAAAATAAAACGGGACAATTTTTTTTTACTATTTTCTTAATATAGAAATTTATTGCACTTCGTATCGTTTGTAGTCTTTTTATCTCTGCAGCCATACTTTTCGTCATTCTTTATCGTGATCTCCAACAAGTAAGTGATATAATTTCAAGCCTAATTTTGACTTATTAGAACACCCAAATGCAAAATAACCTGTTATTATTAATTTAAAAGTATGAAACAAATAAAGTAGAAAGAAAAGCTAGAATAGACATAAGAGACCAAGAGCAATGATATTTCACCGTTCAAACTAATCAACAAAATGGCTACTGTTTACCCATGTGATCGGCGACAGCCAATCAAAATCGGAAGTGGTACTAAGGTCGCCAAGAAAAGTGTGACGCTACTTAAACTAGGTAATCTAGGTAATCTAGGCTAGGGCTTTACATAATGCCAGCTAATTTCTAATATTAGCTAAAACTTTCATTCGGTATAAGATCATACAAATTGAACCATATAGATGATTTCATTAACTTACGTTTTTCGACTGTAAAAATTAGAGAAAACATTACGCGTTATATGGGGGTCCAAATTAACACTTCCGGCGCCGTTGAGGATATTTTGGCCGTTTTTTTCTATATCTTATGCTGTTTTTGATGATACACGTGAGCTACAAAGCTTTTTTTTTTTATCTTTCTTAAATTTTTTCTAAGTATACTCTCTCCAAATGTCATGCCTTTACGTTGATTGTACTGCGTTGTAAGTTAAGAAAAGATCATTGCCGTATAGGATTTAAGTAATCATGCATGACTGCAAATAATTCCGTTTTATTTGGCTATCAAATTATACAAATATGCTTTCAAAACAATATAAAAGCTTTTAAAAGTTAAACACATCTGTAGTATTATTATTAATCGATAATGAATCAATTAATGAGATGATTATAAATATTTTATTATATGTTGGATGGCAACAGCTACAGGAAAAAGATAGAACAGCAACGATGAATAAATACTTACTTACTAACCTTCTGAATAAGATGTCTTGTATTAAAGCGATGAAACAACACTTCACATCAGACAGAAATTTAATTCGTGCTATCTTTTACAATATATATCATAGAATTATTAAAAAAAAAGTTTCTAGTTTAGTACTCTTACTGGAATCCTAGACTTGGCGACGTATTTCGATAAATAAGGAGAACATTTTTGATAAAGTAGCAACTATATGACGTTGCAAGAGCATTATATTTGATTGGACCACTAAAAATGGACCGTCTTATGCTGACATGCCCTTAACAAATAAATTGTGAGATAAAGAGTTTTTACTTTTGTTTCTCTGTAGAAGAAAATCGTCTGCAAGAGAGAAACAATATTTATTATTCTATCATTAGTTTCTTTAAATGAGAACAGAAAGTGTGATTTAAATATGATGCAAATCTCTCATTTTACGGGAAACAAAGCAATAGTTTTTATTCAATAAGTTTTATTTCCTCATTTCATACAATTTAAAAAAGCAAACAAAAAAATGGCTGTGCAACGTCGTTTCAAGAATTGACGATGTTGATATACGTTCGCGCTGGGAGCTTGGCATCCATTTGGAGTGCCCTTAGACGCAAACAGGCTCTCTTCATAGGGATAAGGGTTTTTCTTAACTTGCAACAGAGTATAGTAAAATAAATAGTCATAGAAATACCTAAAATATTCAAAAGTGGTTATTTTTTAAGGGGACATTTTATTTTGTGTTGGTCACTTGTTAGAAAAATGTTTGTTATGGAAGTTTCATGCCTTTTTGATTTTGCTAAACTACAAATTTTGTGAAAATGGTTTCTAAAAAAGAAATTGGGACTCACTGTATTAAAAAAATCACTCTATAGTTTCCCTTAAATAATATGGTATCGGAAATTGGAACTCTCGAATAGTTGGGTTGAGCTCCTATTGAATTACAATTTCGCTATTGTATCTGAAACCATGAGTAACTTTCGTTTTAATGATCGCATTTTCAGATCCTAAGTGTCAATTCAAATATGCTAATTAATTAAAGCTAACTATTAACTAAGTTACGAAAATAGTCACAAAACTCACTTTTTTTTAGTAAACATATATTTGTTTTACATATTCGGATTTCTGACCTCCAAAACAGTGGGGGTCGTCGCAATTCGGAAATTGCGGTCCTAATAGTTTAGTCAGGTTAAAAGCTGGGTCCCCTAATGTTAATGATCTTTTTTGCGTTATTGGTCATATCTTTAAAACTAATTTCGTAATTTTAAAAAATTGCGCCCACTCATGAAACTTGTTTTTCCAAAGATAATTCATGCAAAAAATAGTTTTCAATAATTAATTATTACTTTTTATTATCTATATTATATAAAACGCTAATACGTACGTATGTATGTATGTATCAATAAAACCGATGATATTTCTTTTCTCGCGCTGGCAACAGTTTTCATTTTTAATTGATTGGATTCGGCGCGCAAGAGCACGTACTGAGCAACCAGATAACAATAACCAGAGTGAGCATTATCAGGTTGTTCAATTCAGATTCATGCACTAAAAACATGACAATATTTAATTTAAACTCAATTAGGAATTAATTAATTAATTGAAGTGAGAATGCTTTAAAAGGCCGCTGTTGAATTGATATTTTTCTACTGGGAGCTACCTAAACGTCTAAAAAACGTTTAAGTGTTTGTATTGAATGCATTGAATTTTTTTTATATTTCGCGTTTATTTATGCATTGAATTTTCACTCTTTAAAATGCAGAATATTAGTGAAGCAATATTTGATAATTTATTTTGCTAATATGTTTCTTATTTAGCTAATGTTTTGATTTTTTCACCATGTACAATCTAAATAGCTAATATACTTTTTTAAAAGCCAATAAGAACATTGGTAGAATTCTTCTACATAAGTACAATACTATGTCTTTGATGATAAAATACTATGTCTTTGATGATAATATATTATGTCTTTGTGCTAGAACATTGTGTTCATTGGCAAGCGAGCGCAGCGATTCATGGTTCACGGCGTGAACCACATAGGATTGCGTAGCAATTCTCGGGGGATGGCGAGCGTCAGCGAGCAGGGGGCGGAGCCTCCTAGTTTTATTTAATACTGGGCGGAAAAATTTGAATTTTGAGTCATAAAATCTTTATACCATATTAATTTACGTATTTTTCTAGAAAGAAATCTAAAATTTCAATTGTTTTTACGAAGAATCTAATGAATTCTAATTTTAATTAATTATTTAAAAAAAAATTGGCGACAATTAAAACAATATTTAAATGAAGCGATTAACGTTTAAATTTACTATACTTTCAAGGAACTTGACCTACGCGAGCCAAGCATAAATTTCATTCGTGATTTTTCGTTGTTTTAAATACTAGATTGATTTCTTTTTTTTAATTATAAAATACCATGTTTCTTTTTAGGTCTTCTGCTAATTTAAACTTAATTTAGTAAAGAGATTCCAATAAAATATTATATTTCACGAATGTTAAGTCTTATAAAAACTTTGCTTATGCATCTGCTTTTTTTTAAAATTTTAGTTTTTAATTGATTCATCACTTGGTTCAATATCACTAATGTGCATAACTATGCATTTATTAGAAATAGTATATTTATCAATTATTCAATATATATTTTTAATAACTAAACATTAAAAATATAAACGAAGATTCTAGTCATGTAAAAGATACCTTTGTATTGTGTAAAACCAAACTCTTTTGACATCAATGATTATCTGAAATATTGTTGATGTTTTAGAAATCACTACAAAGAATATAAAGATGCCGAGCATAGAAAACTCTCAAATGCGTAGCCAAAATTTTTAAAATGTCTTAAAATACTTCAGTATCTTATATATTATCCTAAGATTTTAATTTTAAAATTAAGATTTTAATTACCTTGCCACGTGTGATTCTCAGAATTAGTTAACCAATTATTTCATTTTATTTTTACATTTTCCAAATTCTCCTTCTCTATTTTATCATGTAGATTTTTTTCGATGATACATTAATTGATTTTGTTTACTTTTTATTTGTACTCAAAGTTTTTCTTTAAATTAATACTCGTTCTAAATAATTGTCATGTTTTTTTTCGTGTCTAAGAGCTATAGTCAGATAACTGATAAAAAATTAAGAGCATTTTGTTATATTAAAATAACTCGGTGCCAAACGTCTGATTGATCGTATTTAATAAGTGTACCCTTTTCTCTAAAAATAAACAAACAAGTTATTTATTTATTTACTTTATTGCTTCTCATTTGTTGGATTTGGGGAAAGTAAATGCATTTTAGTGCAACTCAATAAACTACAACTGTTTGCTTTGCTTTTTAAATAAACAAATTCGAACCGTAACTTTATTTTGACGTTTAAGCTTATATCGCTTACTTTAAAAAAAACTGCTCTTTTAAAAAAAATTTTGAAAAAATTTTAAAATTATTTTTCAATTTTAGCCCAATTCACAAGATATTATTATAGTATAATTTGTTATAAGGAAAGTGCCTTATTTTGTTAAATAGCAAATACTAGAAATGGAAAATTGTAAAAAGATTCCAAAGCCGTGCTATTTTTGAAATCATCATTTCATTCGAAATATGCGATAAAAAATACGCAATTTTTAAACCTAATTAGATAAAAAAAATAATAAGCAGCGAGAGGGTTAACATATTTTTAAAAAAAAGTATGAATACAAATTTCTCCTATGTTTGATTATAAGAGGATAAGAATGATAGTGCTCCAAGGAACCTTCTTAATTAATTTGTTATTTCCAGAATTGAAATATGTTTGAAAGAGATTGCTTATTGCTTGAAAGCTAAAACTAGAAACAAACTATTATTATTCATTTAATCTTATTCAGTTAATTTGTTGATAGCGGTATCAAGGATAAAGATATGCGTTGGAATCCTTGTTTACTATTATACTATGGTTGAATTAAATCATATAGCTTGAATAATTTATTTTAAGCGAATTATTTAATTATTTTAAGCAAATAAGAGTGTACAAATAAACTTCAACGAAATACGCCTAAAATATACCCTAAAATATATCTAGAATAAATTTTGGAATCGATAAATAAAAAATACGCTTTCAAACAATTTAAGTAGGACGAAAATATTAACTTGTTTGAAATAACTGTCTTTGTAGCTTTGATTCCTGGTACTAGGGGACATTTCATTTTCTCATTCGACTTTTGAGATTTCAATAGTAAACGGAATTTTTTTGACATCCTAAAAATACGTTTTAATAGCTAGCAGTAAGAAAAATGTACTGCATTGATTCTTTTAGAAAATTGTGACTAATTATTATTTTTTCAATCTAAGAAACTATGCCATTATCTTACGTAAAACTTATTTTAATGTCGCGTAAAGTAATTTAATCTACGGTGTTTCTTAATGAATAATCCCAAGGAACTAAGACGAAAAGGTATAAACTTCATTGACTACAAAAATTATGAAGATAACGATAAGGGTCAACTTGTTTTGAGCACTCAAAAATTGACGTCAAATGCAAGCGCCACGTGTACATATACGTCACATGTACAAGTCTTGAGAATGAGAGCTTATTTTTTAGCTCTCGAAACATGTCAACATTTATTTTAATCTTCGTATTTTTTAAAGCCAGTGAATTTTTTATAATCCTTTATAATCTGTTACATTTGGGCCTCAATCATTATTTAGATAGGAATGTTGTACTCGCAGTAATGTCCCTTTGTGAAACTTGTAGATGGATTTTTTTCATGAAAGGAAAAACCCACGTTATTGGGGTAGTATGTCTGCATAAGAGAAAATTTCCTCCTATTTTAGAGTCCTTTTTTTCATGACATTTCATCTTTTGCACTACAAGATGGAAACAAAAAAAATACTATGTAGGTGCACAAGAAAATGAATACTGCAACTCTGAATGTATGCATACGAATGTGCTAACGGATGGCAGCACACCGAACACTCTGCGAAATGTGACGTAGATTTAGCAGACTATGGT
This sequence comes from Parasteatoda tepidariorum, assembly GCF_982258835.1. NCBI lineage: Eukaryota > Metazoa > Arthropoda > Arachnida > Araneae > Theridiidae > Parasteatoda > Parasteatoda tepidariorum. The sequence goes on from NC_141760.1 coordinate 105,726,524, forward strand.
GCTAAGGAATTATTCTACAAGATGTGAAACTCTCAGATGGCTCGCATGTTTTTTTTGCAAAGTTTGTGAGATTACTGTTTTCATTGCTCGGATAGTTTTCAAAAAAAAAAATCATTTATCACTTCAATTACACTCCATGCGAATTCATTCTTGTACTTTTTGAAGAACTGCGAATTTGTCACGTCAGATTGTCCCTAATTCATCGAATTCAGCCTCTAAAATAAAAGAGACATGCTTTTTAGTATTGCAAGGGATAGAATAAAATTTCTGATGATCCGATCTTACCGAATCTTTGCTATGAGATGTGTTGGGAACCAATTAATGGATGATTTGTTGTCACTTTGACGTTACGCGGATATACTGTAACTATCCGTTAATGTCTAAATAATGATGAAACTTCCTAGTTTAAAACATGTTTGGTGCTAATATGTATCATTTGCAATCTTATCTTTTGTTTATTTTCACATGATTTATGTAGCTGCGAAAAAATAATATGTTATTCAATATTATACTACATTGTTTTGTAGTAATTACAATGATAAAAGTTCGAAAAATCTGACCCTTCAATATTGAAAGTTTTAACATTATTCATTAGTTTAAAATTAATTACTTTGGAATGACAACAGTTTCCTATGAGGGTCAAATAGGCCCCCTAATGTTGGTTTTTAGTAATCCCAAAATCCGGCTGTTCTAATGTTAAATAAAAAAAAAGTTAAACAAAAAATGAAACGATGTCAAAATCTAACGAATCACTTCTCATGATTGAAAACATCAAAATCTGTTTGATATCTGGAGAAAACAAAGAGGAGTTAAAATGCAATTCTTAGAGAATCAATATCTCCAAGTTTCATTAGGTAATAAAACTGGTTTTGATATTTTTCTCACAAGTGATTCGACAGATACCGATAATATTCTTGTCTTTTCTTCGTTTATCAGCAACCCCTAACGTGTACACTTTTTTATCAATTCACTTATGAAAAGAATTCCAAAATTATATATCGAAGGCAGTCGTTACGGAACACCCTGTATAAAACCAAAAAAACAACAACACCATTTTTGATTTCAGATGAAATAAGTATTAGCGAAGTTTAGTGAAGTGAATTGTGATTTTAGAATAAATATCACTGATAATTATGCTTGCTAATTATTGCCCAAATCTGAACTAAAATGCCGTTATAGAAACAGGTATTTTATAATGCGGATAACACAAATAAACATGCCTGAAAACACCCTGCTATTAAACGATGCCTCTGAGGCAGTAGATTAATAATACTGCCCGTGGGTTATACAAAATGGCATTGATTTAATAATCGATTGACAACCTGGAATAACCCACTGATAAACAAAAAAAAAGTTTAAAAGCCAGTTATCCTTTTTCATAGCTCAAGTTTAGTTATGCAGTGTGGCAACAAGAAACAAAAAAATTGAAGAATGAACTTTGTTTTCACTTTAGGGTAAAGGGGGGGGGGATTGAAATGACATAAGCCTTTAATCTGCAGCCAGAGGGAAGGTCGCCCATTTTCTGACTTAATAGAGAGTGTTATTTATTGGGAATTGCATAACGGGTTATTAAATTGTCATTACAAGAAATCTGATGCAGCCATAAAATGTTCTATCGGAATGAAAACACATTGAGTAGATGAGACGCTTGTGAAAGGTTTTTGAGAAACGAAAAAAAAAAATGGAAAGAAAAGAAATTTAACTGTTTCGATTTGAGCTGAGTAAAGAGATTCCTGAAAAGTTCTTAAAATTGAGAAATTGCTCTGTCGGATTTAGCGATTCACTTATTCAAACCAACGGATTTCAATGAGCTACAAGACTTTTTTCAGACTTCGATTTATAAAACATTTTTCAGAGCTTTCAGATTTTACAATGATTTACAATTTTAAAAAAAAATTATCGTTTACGAAATATGAAACATTTTTTAAAGTGTTTCATATTTCTTAGACGATTTAATAAAATTTTCGTTTTCAATTATTTAAACATTTCGATCATTTAAACATTTCTATTTAATTGATCTCTTAGGAAAATTTGCTTTATGGAAACCTATTTTAATCTATGACAACCTATAGTTAAATGTAATGTAAAAGTTCTACATTAATATTTTGTAGCATTTTTGATACTATTTAAATCAAATTTACTTATTGTATCATTAGTCATAAGTTTTACAGAAAGGAAACTAGAATTTATTTTATTGGCATAATTTCATATTTATTTTCATAAATTAAATTATCAAAATTATTACCTTTATTATAAAAAATGTTTCTCTGTAAATTTAATTTTTAATTTTCAATAAAAGTTAAATGTCAAAGTTTCTAAAAATGATTGAAAATTTAAAAAAAAATAACTCAATAAAAAAAAAGCTGAATGAGATAAAAATGTACATTTTACTAGGAAACAAGATATTTTTTAAATTAAATTTTTTAATTAGTTTCAAACTTCGTTAATAGATGGCGCTGATAACTAGAAAATCTTTTACTTTTTTTGCTGCTTGTCAGATCATTCCATACATTTTCTTTCCAAATATCAAGCCACATACAAAATCCCACTAGTGAAGCCAGCGTTATTAATACTTTATATTTCATTGGTTTGAAGCCTTATATGATTTAAATCAAGTCAACATAGACTATAAAGAACGCCTACAAATATAATAGTTGAACATGTAAAAGCTAGAATGCTTTAATCATGGTGGTAATTATTTTTATATTGGTAGCACATGAAACTTGGCAAAAAATAAATCGTCAAACTTCACCGTCACATAATTGGCATTTTTGTAACAATAAATTCCTCTATATTTGTGTAAAGTAAATATAATTAAATTTACTTACATTTTATTTATACAAATATAGAGATTATTATGTTTATTTTTATTATATATATTTTTTTATTACATTTAATTCACCTAAACATATAGGAACTCGTTGCATGGAAATGAATTTACGCAGCATGTGCTTAAACTGTAACTTTCTTTTATAATTGCCGAAATTAAATTCGCCTTAGAATTAAGGATTTTGATGCGTTAAAGCTTAAAACGAATAATCGAAAATACCTTTTATAGTATCACAACAAATTTAATAAAACAAAAATTAATAATTAATTTCCCTCTCGGGGGGAAAAGTCTAATAGTTCTCCCTGTCACAAGTTTCATTTTTCCCTTTTTGTAGCTCCGAATGTCACTGAATTCAACTGTTGCGTCATAGCTACCATTTAGACCAGGGGTTTCCAACTTACATCATACCGGGGGCCGCAATTAAAAACACCAGTCAAATTGCGGACCGCATCTTTATCAAAAATTTTTTTATAGGACTCTTTTATGTTTGAAGGAACATTAAATATTACTGTCAGATTTTTATCAAGTTGTATAAAACAAACGTATTGAATTACAAATTAAAATTAGAAGTATATTATTACGAAACATACACGATTATTTTTGTATTTGAATAAATATTTTCTTGGATATTTCACAGAAACGGAGAAATTAGGTTTTTTTTTAACGAAAGAAAAATATTTTAAACCCATATAGAGTTTTTTTTTACGAAAATTGTCCGCAAAAAATGACAACTAATATATTTTAGTTCGCGGGCCACAAAAAAAGGCTTCGCGAGCCGCCATTTGGTAACCACTGCTTTAGACAATAGGATTTTTGTCTGGTATATAGCTTAAAGATAGGTACCAACTTTTTATCATGTTTGGTTAAAAATTCAATTTCATTTCAAATCCAGTTTCGGTTATAATTTGAGTACTCAAGCTAATCAGAATGCGGTCGATAATCCGTTTGCAAGATCCTCCTCTTGGAAACACGAAAACGAATTAAGCAAAACAGTAGTAATAATCCAGCGGCTTTTTTTTATTTTTTTATTCGAATAAGGAACGCTAAATAATCGTCATTTTTTTATGAAACCCCCGAAGTTTATTAACAATACTGAACATAATAACCAAAGATGGATAACTGAACGAAATTTAGAATGTAAATTTTATTCGTTATGTAAGTAAGAGACTTAACATTAGGTTTTGCGTAAACCAGTTGAGGTCGCTGGAATTTACTTATTTTGTTTTAATTTGAAAAATTCAATGGAAAATACTAACGCGACTTTTTATATTATTTGCTTTCTAAAATGTATTCAATTAATTAAATAATTTTACTACTTCTTTTTTTTTTTTTTTTTTTTTTACCAAAATTTCACTTTTTCATAAAAATATAACTGATATATTCAATTGGTTATTGGTTGGATTTGAACAAAGGATGTTTAAAAATTAACGCAAGATTTGAATTTGCCTCCATTTTTGCAGTAAATTGTTGGCAACCCTGAAAAAAGAACAATTGACAGCTGAGAGTTTAGGGTTAGTAGAAATGGAGCGATCAAGACGGTGCCACATGACATACAGCCAGTAAAACAATTCAATTACTGCATGAGACATTTCCTGGTCGTGTACTCTCTCCTTTCGGTGATCAGAATTGGCCCTCTAGATCTTGTAATTTAACAGCATTAGATTTCTTCTTATGGGGTTAGTTGAAGTCAAAGGTCTATGTCAACAAGCCCACAACCACCCGTGCATTGCAACAGGAAATTAAACGCTGCATCAGCGAAATTCAACCACAAATATGCAGAAAAGTCATGAAAAATTGCGACAAAAGACTGCGCATGTGCCCGATGCGTTATTCCATATATAACCCTATCCTATGTACTTTAAGATTCAATGAAAAACTTACAATCTAAAAACTAAAAACTGTGTTTTCTATTTAATTCAAACCTTGCATTAATTTTGGGACACCCTTTAGAATCAAAACTCACAACTGGTTTAAAAATAAAAGGAACTCTCTGGACACTTTCCCTTGTGTTCCGCGGAACAGCTGATTTAATTCATCTGCAGTCAAAACTTCCACAAATGAAATCATTACTAATCAAGGAATTATTTTTAAGACGACACGCCTTATATCTCGTGAGGTCGGAAGAATCCGCAAAATACCTGAATGTCAAATTGCAATCAGCTTAAAATAATCCGCCTTCATAAATCTCGAAGGATAACGACTGAACTTATTCATTCAACTTTCACGGACAACTTGTGGATGGATAAAGTAAATAATAAAATGTCATTTACTCACTTCCAAGCATCTTATATGGGGAAGTCCCATCCATTCTTTTACTTATTTACTTTTTCTTCGTTACTTTCGAGACTGGAACGGAAGTTATCATTTTAACCTGTGTCTGTGGCATATATTATGTGATTAAAATATTCAATTCATTACTTGCAGGGTCATTTACATTTTTATGACTTTGTTGCATTCATCAATTATTTATTTGTAAGTATGTAGTAATTATTGAGATGATAGAACTGATTATTTCGAAATATATGCTGGAAGTAATTTTGATTTTGTGACTAAATGGTCAAAAAACATACGGGAAGATTAATCTGAGGGTCAAATAGCTTACTTTTCCTTCAAAATGCTTTAATTTTTTTTTTTTTTTTACTTTAATAGCTGAAGATCCGTTTTTTATACTGGGTAAAAAAGAAGTAAATTATCAATTCATCAGTATAAATCAACTCTACGAAATCATGCATAAAACAAAAATGTATATACTAACTAATAAAGTTTTTTTTGATTTACTTACTATTTATTGGACTGTTTGGTAACTTTACGTTATTAGATTAAGTCAAAACATGCACTTAAATATTGCTCCTATGAAAAATAAAGAACTGAACTTAGTATTATTCGGTATGATGCTATTGCACGTGCTCAACTCATGATAGTCAAAATTTACCACACGAAAGCAATTTTCTATGGTGCTTATCTCTTTCTGAGAGCCATTAAACCTATAACCACAGTAACTACATTTTCGATTAAATAGAGCTATAAGCTAGTAAACATTACTACCAAGTTGTTTGTTACTACCAGTAACAAAAGTTTGTCCCTATAATATTTTTCGTCTCCGGGGAAAAGGGAGACATTAATAATTACAATTGGTTCATTAAATAGGTCGAGGGAATGATATGATTCTTACGGCTCAGTTTGAGGAAAAAATCCGAAACGTTAATTTATGGATATTGAATCCAAAAATAGAATAAGAATAGAGGAAGCGAGTATTGTTAAATCGCGTAATGTTGAATAATAAATTAAAAAGGAGAAATTAGATAAAGAAATAACATAAAAAGATTCGTTGAAACATTTTATGTAACATCACCGGAAATTTTACCAACAATCTAAAAATTTTAGTTTCACAAAAAGTTTACTTAGGGACCGTTCAAAAAGTACGTACATCCCGATGGGGGGGGATTTGCTATTTTGTACTGTTTTGTACAGGGGGGGAGGTATTATACAAAGTACATACATTATAGGCATACACCAAATTTAAATTTGACTTTTTCCTACATATGTTTGTTCTTGTATTTTTTTTTCCCCACGGCAACCACTTGTTAGAATGAGTTGTTCTCAAAAAAAGTTATCTCGCAAAATAAAAAATTGCAAACACCAAACTTTCCCCGATTGGAGGTATTTCCCGTTGGGTGTTATTGTTTAAATAATTTTAATGAATAAATTATTTTAAATAAATATTTAATTTTATTTAGAACATAATTATTTAAATTTTTATGAAAAAGGGCTAATAAAATGTACGTACTCTAAGGGGGGGGGGAGTAAGACCTTATGTACGGTAATGTACGAAGGGGGTTAAAATTTCTCCATTTTTGTGTAAGTACTTTTTGAACGGCCCCTTACAATACTTTCCCTATTTTAGAATCAGAATTTCATGAAAAGGCAAAAATTTTTAATATTAAAATGCAATCAATATATGAAGGCAATATGAATTATTAAAAAAAACACTTTTGTAAACATGATAAAAATTTAACACAATGTTACTAATTTAACACGCAATTTGCTGAATAAATAAATGTTTGTAGACCTAATTTACAATTAAATGAACTTTTTAAAAGAAATTCTAATAGTTTTTTTTAGTTCAAAGTCATTTGTTTATATTTCTTGCTGACAGTTTTTCACCAATAATTACCATTCTAAAACTTTAAATTTTTTAAATTCAAAATTGTAAATTTTCCACATGCAATTAAAAATTGCAAATATTCAAAAAGATATAAAAATATGAAAATAGAAGTTGACATTCTTTTGTAATTGGAAAACATTCAATCTGAAGTTAGATTTCAGCATTGTTTACTTTCTTTGAAAAAAGAATGACACAGAAGTTGTTATCCAGAAGCTTAAGACGTCAGTATCTTGGGAGATTTTTGCTGGATAAAAGGCTGAATTCCTCAGAAGGAGGAAACAGTCCCGAATCTCAGCAATGCTGTGCTGGAAGATCCTAGTTTCAAATTTACACTCTGCATTATTAAAATTTTATCTGTTTGTAGTGTTGACCATAAACAGAAAGAAAATGAACAAACATCGCCCTATATCTTTTTGACAGATAAGGGAATACGCTGAATTCGAAAAGAATCATAAGGGTGGGATCTTTTAGAAAAATCATGTTCTTTCGAACCATGTTTTAGAAGGTAATATATGATATTTTTTATGAATTTGATTTTATATTTAACAACGAAAAACCATTAAATTTAATATAGAATATACATTAAAAATTAAATTTCAAATTAATTCTATTATTACACCATATTAATACAGTCGAACCTCGCTAACTCGAACCTCGATTTCACGAATTTTTCGATATCTCGAAGAAAAAAAATTCAATTCAAATTTCCTATGCACTTAATGTTAAAAAAAACTTGATTTCACGAATTTTTTTTCTAATCCCTCGATAACTTGAATTTTTTCTCCATAAATAGAGTAGATTTTTTTTTCTAAAATTAAAAAAAATATTCAAAAAAAAAAATAATTTAAGAATGGCTGACAAGTCATGGAATGATGTGTCTTCCTCTACGATAATGAATGGCTTCAAGAAGTCTGGATTCATTAAAGATCACGAAAGTAGTCAAACAATCAATATCGTTAATTCTGCTGAAAACTGCACCGAAAATGATTGGATCAAATTGACCGGACTCATGAAGCTTGATGACATTGAATTTCATGACTTTATAAGCGTAGATGATGCAGTAACTGTGTGTGGTCAGTGGTATGACAATGATATCATCGCTCAAACGAAAACTTCTTGTGAACTATCAGAAGAAGAGGATGAGGAAATCGAAGATTTACCGCTCAATGTTACTAACAAACAAGCACTTTCTGCAGTGGACACTGTAAGGAGATTTATTGAGTGGTAGCCGAATATGTCAGAGGAGACATTTAAAAGCTATAGTCCACTTAGAAAGTGTTATAGACAAACTTCTTCATACATCTCTAAAGCAAACAACAATTGAATCTTTTTTTAAATGAAAGCGTAAAAAGTGTTTTTAGAATAAATATGGAATAGTAAATAAGGTAATTAAAGAAAATTTTTCTTTATTCTACAATCGATAACATGCGATTTTCGATAGTTCGAATTTTCGATATCTTGAATTTTTTCTCCTCTCCCTTCAAGTTCGAGATATCAAGGTTTGACTGTATTTAAATTAGTAGATTTGTTTTTTACTCATGAGAAAATTTTAGTTTGTCACGTGGGTGGTACCTTCGTAAATTTAGATACATGAACTATTTCAGTATTTCCTTCATTGTGAATTTTATTTTTATTTATTTTGTAATTAACATCAGAAGTTTTTTCAAGAATTATGTATGGACCAGAAAAAGTTTGTATAAGTCCCCTAAATATTGGGGCATTTAAAATCTTCATACATTACAATAGTTTTAGGAGAAAATTCGATATGAGTTGATTTTGCATCGTAATAAATTTTATTTTTTTCTTGATATTGTTTTGTTTTTTCAACAGCAATTTTTCTAGCTTCTTCTATTGGTGAATAAATTTCTTTTGATAAAGGGCAATTAAATGGGATGGTGCCAAACATTAAATAAGTTGGTGGAAATTTAGTTGCCGATTATACTTCTTGCGTTACTTCTTTTAATAATTTAGGCCATGGAATTGTTTTTAGAAGAATCATTATTTAAACGCTTTCTTAAACCTTCAACTCTTCCAATAGTTTCCGGTCTGTGATCTTGTAGTTAGGAATTGTTTAATTTTGCAATGTAGAAGAAATTTTTGAAAATGAGAATATATAGATTTGCATAATCACAGAAAAAATAAGAAGGAAAATACCGAGCTATAAACGATTGGAAACTCCGGTGAGTAATAGTGAAGTGAATTTCGACCAAAATTAAAAAGGTGACCTCTGGCGGGGAAAGTTTCATCTACTATGACCTGACACGGAAAGAGTTCTTCAATTAACCTTTACCCCTTTACGTGAATATGCACTCTTTGATAATGAGAGAAATTCTTTCTTCACCCGTAATAACATGTAACAATCGTAACTGTTATATCATCTCACATTACCTACTACCTGACCGTAAGTAATAGTATACTCAACATGCAAATTTGTTATGAATAAATTTTCTCTCTGCACGATGCCATATTCTATTTTCTCTTTTTTCACCTTGTTCGGGATTCATTGTTTTCTGCTGGGCGATAAAGAATTAGGAACATTAAATTTAGTTAATGCTTTAAATGGAGTTTTAGTGGGCATGTCAAAATAGTTTTCCTCAAGGTGAATCATCTCATTTCTTGAAATGAGTCAAACTAGCCATTGTTTTGGAGGAATGTGATTGTGCTTTAAATGAAAAAGTTTAAGTGAAGCATTAATGGTTTCTGTTGGTTCTACGAGAGACTATTTTTCAAATCGTATAAAAAATTAAATAACGTAAGAAAATACGATTATTTTTCTTAAATAAATACATTGATTTTTATGAAAATTCATATAATATTTTTTTGTTGTAATATTATTTTAATAATAAATTAGAAATAAAATTATTTAAAACTTGGACTGGGAAAAGGAAGCTGATAAAAAGGAAAATGATTTTATTTTTTGTAAGGTCTACAAAAAAAAAAATATTGGTCGCATTACTTTCGAATGACGTGGTGATGATGGTAGTTAAACTTGTTACGCAGAATTTTTATTAAACATATTTTTCTTAAATTTTTCCTTATTTTTGTATTAATTTAGGTCAAAATAAGTGAACAATATTATATATAGCATTTTAATAATCTATGGTTATGAAATGCAGTATAAAACAACGGTGTCTTTTTCTGTGTTAAAGGTAAAATCTTTCAAACAATAATTTATAAAATTTGCACTTATTTGCAATAATTTAACATCTAAGAAAAACAGTTTTTCATGAATGGTAGGTATTTACTTTATTTAAGTCTTCCTTAGAGCTGAACAATGGGCTATTATCCAAAGATATGTCATCGCAATTTTGATCTTCTGCAGAGGGAATGGCTCCCCTGATTTGGTATTAATGAATGGAATTTCTTTACTTCACAATATCACTTACTGATAAATTTTTGAATGTGAATGAAATAAAAAATTCAAAATATTTGTCTTGGGATTTTATATTTTAGTGCAAATATAATTCCAGTAATTTGAGCACTCTAGCTAGTCGGTAAGTGGTTGAAATTTTAACTAACAATAAATGAACTCTATTTGACGATAAAATTGCGATATAAATTTTATTTGTAGCAGTCAGTTAATGATTAAAACTTATAATTTCTTCAAGAACAGAGCTGGATATGAGATCTCTATCTTGTGATCTAAGTGAGGTATCTTGTTCGAAAATAGTCGAAATTCTGTCGAAAGTTACATCCATATTGATTGTCTATGATAGTCCACCGACGGCCGATGATGGCTCACATTGTTGTGCAGTTGACTTGCTATTTGTGACCGCGTAATTGTCTTCCTCGCGCTGTTGCTTTTCACTCTCATTTACACACAACGGGACCCTGCACACACTCGACTGCTATTAGCAACGCCAGAGTAACCTCACCCACAACTGTGAACTTAATACAGCTCTCACGATAAACGCTCAAAACTCGGTGAACTTAATACAGCTCTCACCACAAGCACTCAAATTCCACTTCTTGGGGTACCTTTTGATAGATGAATTTTGGCATAGTCTGTGAGGTATATAGTAGGAAATTACCATGAATTATATGATGTTAATGTTTCGAAAGAAGTGCAATCGTTGCATTTTAATTGCAAAAAAATCGTTAATGACAGATGTTTGAAAAAAACTCTAATTCATAAATTGATGTTTTGAAATGGATAAACAGTTTAAATATATTTAAAAAATATTAAACTTTTTCAAAAATTGCCTATTCGGAGAGTGTTTATCCTCTACATGGAAAATATTGAAATCGAATCACAAGTCTCAAAATTTGCTAATTTTTATGAATCTAGATAATGCAGCTTTCGAGTAAATTCTGAAATATTCATAAAAATAAAGATCACAAGCACTTTTCTTTTTCTCAGAACTGTGGGTTTTCTTCATTACGTCGTCCAATAAAGATATTCTACGTCGATTAAAAAAGATAGAGGGCGCTGGCCATACTATCAGGCAATCATTATAAACTCTTACCAGCTCACAACAATTGTGAAATCGCATATGTTATGCTAAAAAGTGTAATTTTATGTGATTACAGTGTCTATGAAGAATAGCTTTAAACGTTTACAAAAGACACTATATCGCGGGAAAATCCTTTCATGGCAAATTCTCTGTCTCCTACATAGTTCATTTAAACTATAAAAAAAGCGAGTTCAGGCAAACCTACAACAAACCATGAAATTTCAGTAGCTGAAAACATTTTTTTCAAGACATCGAAATGCAAACAAATTGTAGCAGGATTATTCAGAATTATGCTTTTTTTTCGAACTTTAAAAAATTTTAAAGGGCCGATGAAGGTTAAACAGAATTTGACAGGAAAATTTAATTTTCAAACAATCTTTAGTTTCGATGAAGGTATTAACACATTCGATAGAGATTTTTAATCGCTTTCATCTGGAAGAGAGATTTCGAAACCAGAATCTTCATCATAGAAAGTGTGAGGAGATATAGTTGGAACTAACCTAGTGATCAAAAATTAAAATGCAAATTATCGCATCTCAAAATGGTAGGATGCTGAAATAACGCAAGAGAGGGTGATCGGTCTGGCACGCGCAAGACACAATGGAGGAGACCTCTGTGATCAGTGAAGCACAATGCTCACTTTCCATCTCTGTTTTTTGAAGATCTTGACCCCCTTCGCTAAAGTGTGCGAAGGTCGCGGAAGTGTGTCAGAAACGAGATTTTTCTGTTTATAGTGGCCGTTCGACGATCCGCCGATGCCATTCATTTTCTTCTCTCACTTTCGCCCTTCTATAGCTTCATCTCACTCTCCAGGTAAACTTTTTCTCTCTTTCTCCTCATCCACGTGAATTATCTTTTGTTTACAAACAGACTATCTTAAATAGATTCTCTAGCACGCGATACTTTGCAGACGATTTCATCTATCGAGTCGCGTATTCTATTTTCATTTCACTTTATTTTGAGAATAAAAATCGTTTGCTACAGAGTAAAAATAAAAAAAAAACTTTTTATTTTTGCTTTGATGTGAAAATAAGTATTTATTGCAAAAACGAAAAATGTGTTTTTAACACATTTGTAACCAAATCAATGATTCAATCCTTTCCGCTGACCGAATGAGTTAAGAATATAATTTTATACAGTTCTAGAACGGCATATAGTATTTTTTTATTTCACTTTATTATGAGAACCAAAACCGTTTGTTAAGTAGAAAAAAAGAAACAAACACTTTTGAAAAGGAATAATCATAATAAAAAACGTATTGATAACCAGGCAAATTACTGAATCTATATAATTTATTAATCAATATATTTTATTCTTATTTCACTTTAGTTTGAAGATGAAAATCGTTTGCTAGATAGTAAAACAAAACACAAACTATAAACTTTTTTAGGTAGTAAGAATGAAACACAAGCAGTATATTTTTAATCAATTGATGATCAGGCATGTGACTCAATCACATCTTTTTTGGAATGGCTGATTTTAAAATGCAGTCTTTAGGTTGCGTTGGTTTACAAATATGATCACAAGTTTTATTCAAATGGGAGAATAAAAATTAAGCTTTAAAAATTTTAAGATTTATTTAATTATTACTTTAAAAAATAATTTTATTAATTGCATTTGAAAAAGGAAAAAATACATTTACATTATAATTAGAATAGTTCAAAATCATACATTATTTTTTAAATTTTATGTTTTCCTTAAAAATTTCAATGCTTTTTACTTCATGATCAAAATTTTTACTGTTTTTTCAGATTTAAAAATATGTATCTATAAAACAATACAATTAAATTTACTATATGAATTTTGGAACATAAATATATTTTCAATCTACTTCATTGAACTTCTTTCTGGATAAAATATATTTCAGATTTTGATACAAGAATGTTTAAAAAAAATAATGAAAATTAAAAACTAAAGGCAAATAAAATTGGTGACTAATTAAAGTATGAGAGTTTTAATTCTAAAATAATATAAAAATAAAGCATTTTAATGTATACTATTTACTATTTGAGCAAAAAGTAGAAACATAATATTACCAATTTTTAACATTTATTACCCATTTTTAATATTAATTTTTATTTATTCATTTTTTTACCTTTTTATTTTGTTAAGTTTTCTGACTGTATTTTGTATACGTTTTAAATAATAAACAGCACAAAAAATAAAAAAGTAAAAATTAGTTCTTAATAAACATATAGAATATAGCAAGCACGAGATGAATTGAATTCCAATTGATTTTGTACGTATACGTACATTTTATTAGATTAGTAGATAAGTATTTGTATATTAAGTAGGAACGAAGATCTTCATAATTAGGTACTGGCACTCGAAGAAAAGAATATCACGATACCCATACACGTGACCTATGACGTCATCTAATCTTTATCAACAAAATGGCGTGTTAAAGTTGAGCTAAGTTTCTCCACATATACCAGCATACCACATGAAAAAATTATTGAGATTTGTGAAGGTATTTATGACAAGTATTTATTTGATGAAAATATTGATAGGTTTAACTGGTTAGATTTATGCAGGTTTAATCTTTTTGAGAATGTTCTTTTTAATGGTTTAGATTTTTATAAACAAATTATTGGAATTCCACAAGGTAATTCCTTTTCTGGGACTTTTGCCAACATTTTTTTGCACTTTTTCGAGGCTAAATTTCTTGAACATAAGGTATTTAATGCTTTCCGATACATTGATGATTTGATTTTGTTTAATTGTGACGATTATAATTTTATTTATACTATTTATCCTGGTGATTTGGTCCTGAAAAAAACTAATGAAAATTGCTTTAATATTGAATATTTAGATTTTAAAATTGATATTGTTAACAATTTTATTAAAATTGGTGTGTTTGATAAAAGAAAAGCCTTTAATTTTAATGTTATTTTTTTCTGCAACTTTAAAACTAATTTGTGTAGTAAAATATTCAAAAATCTTGTTTTTTCGCAATTTGTTAGGATCAAGAAAATTTGTAATAATGTTGAAAGTTTTCGGGAAGCTGTGGATAATTTTTTAAATAATTTGAGTAAAAATGATTTTCCTTTTAATTTTTGTAATGTTAATTTTTTAATTCAAAAAATGATTGATGGTTTTTAAGTTTTTATATTTTTTCTTTTAACAGGGCGCAATTCTAGTCTTAACTGAGCAGCCCCAGTTAAGCATTCTATTAATTTATTCACGTATCTCCTTCTCCTGACCTTTTTCATTTCATTTTTAAACTTCTACTGCGCATTATTATAGGGGGCGTTGTTTTTCAGTTTTTAGTGTTTTCTTTTCCTCCACTTGCTTTTGAAGTTGATTCTTGACCTGTGACTGTGAGTTTTTAATTTTCTGATGATTTTTATTGATTTTCTTTTCGTAATTTGTTTATTCTTTTGAATGTATCTTGTTTTTCCTGGACCTCTATACAAAACCATCGGGGTACTGAGGGAGATATTTTAAGCTTTTGCTTCTCCCTCAAATAGAAATGGTTTTGTTTTTAATGGCTACCGGGACCGGTACCCCCTGAAGACGTCGGCTTCGGTGGTCATATTTTTATTTTTATTTTATTTCATTTGTTTTGTATTTCTCCACATAAGTTAGAATCTTAATTAATGTGAGTTTACTTAAATACATCTCCCTATTACACATGGGATTTGTTGAAATATAATTTTTTCTCATCTTTATTAAAATTAGATTTATTATTTGTTTATGTATTTTTGTTACCGTGATATATTTTTGTTTGTGTACCTGACCATTGCGATGCATAATTAGATTGTTTATGTTCTGCATGGTTTCATGCCTGTCTTTGTGTTAAGAAAGATGAATTATTGAAATCTTTGTGAAAGAATATAAAACGTGTCACCTAAGAGAATTGATACTTGACGGGCGTGGCTTACTCGAAACAGAATGGAAAGAATAGTTGCTAATATTAGCAAAATCTACGTTTCAACAACCATTGAGGATCGAGATACTCACATTACGTGACTCGTTAGTATCCCATTGTGCTTAATAAATCTTTGATAAAAATCTATATTACGGGATACCTGCAAGTAATGTTGTGTGTGTATCTCGATCCTGATGGGTCGTTAAAAAGTTTCATTTGTTTACGTTAGCAACTGTTCTTTCCATTATATTTCGAGTAAGCCAAGACTGTAGCGTCAATTCTCTTAAGTGAATCATTCTATATTCTTACACAAAGATTCTTTCACAAATATTTCAATTCTTTTACTACATATATCTTACTTAGCACAAAAAATGCATGCATAGAACATAAACAAACTAATTACGCTTCGAAGTTGCCAGGTACATAAATCGAAAATATACCATGGTTATAATAAAATACATAAACAAATAATAAATTTAAGTCATGTAAACAAAGTAGGCGAGAAAGAATTATATTTCAACAAATTCGATGTGCGATATGACACTGTATTTAATTAATTTCATGTTAATTAACATTCTGACTTATGTGGAGAAACTTAGCTCAACTTTAACACGCCATTTTGCTCACAGCTAGCGCTGACGTCATAGATCACATGTGTGGATATCCGAGTTCGTGAACGAAGTCGTGAACAAGTTCGTGAACGAAAATCATCAGAAGAATACTAGTGTTGTTACTATTATTGAGAATTACAGTTTATTAATTTTGGCATAAAGTGTAAATTGAAATAAAAAGGTGTGTATCAAAAAGCTAAATTTATTCAGGAAAAGTATTTATTCGTATTTGAAAACCATAAAATTTGCGATACTGTAATTGACGCCAATGCTGCTGAATTAATTTTGGAAGTCGCTACAAATTGAAATACAAAATAAGTTTTGGACTTAAAAAACTATATTAATGGGGAAAGGTTTCTTATCTAAAAATAGAAAACGACAAAAGTCGCTTTATTATATTATTGACGTCAATGATTCTTAATTAATTGTAGTTATAAGTACTACTACTATGTTAGTGCCTAGTGCTATAAGTGGCTATGTTAATTGGTCTTTTTAATAAGTACAAAATATGCTAGTTATAATACCTAGATATCTACTCTAAGTACTGTGGAAATTGGTTTTTACCAGCTACCGAAAGCGATAAGTACCGAAGAAAATTGTTGATTATGTTAATTTTCTACTATCAGAAAGTGTAAGAATAGCATAATTCCAAATGAAACTGAATATAAATAATCTTTATTTTTATGGAATGATATTCTAAAACCATGTACTTCTTAATCTGATTATATAAAGTCATAGAGACGGGCAACAGATAATAAAAAATAATTGGAAGTATTTTAGATTAATTGATGTCAGCATATGTTTTGAAGTTTTGTACATGATTTCGTCGTGTTGATTAATCCCGATTTATTGATTATTTACTTTTTTTCACCCCTTACAAAGAACAGGCTTAGTTTTATAAATAATATATAAAGCATTTTTGAAATTTTGATGCATTGTCAACAAAGCATTCTCTGTACAGTTTTTAAAAACTTGTTTTTTAAATATCGATTTTTAAATATTATTTTATAAACCATTGTAAATTTTTATTAATTTTGTTGAAATCAATGGTACTTTTTGAAATATTGCTGTATTTAATTAAATAAACTTTTGCCGAATCACCAAAGAACTGGTGCACGGAATTTTGTTTGTTGGACATAGAATATTTA
The DNA here is from genome assembly GCF_982258835.1 of Parasteatoda tepidariorum. Classification (NCBI taxonomy): domain Eukaryota; kingdom Metazoa; phylum Arthropoda; class Arachnida; order Araneae; family Theridiidae; genus Parasteatoda; species Parasteatoda tepidariorum. Next base: position 105,743,603 of record NC_141760.1, read on the forward strand.
TCTTAGTTTTTTTAATCTCATCCATTACTAGTCTATATTTTTTTTTTAAAAAAAAGATCATCTTGTTAATAGGATAGGTGATAATCATAAAGGTTTTGTAAACACATTGTTAATGTGCTAATTGTATCGAAATGAATGATCACCTGTCAAATGTACTTCAAAATAAGAGAGAAGTAATTTCAGAATGTGACACATTAAGAAGAATGTGACACATTAAGAAGAATGTGACACATTTAGAAGAATGTGACACATTAAGAAGAATGTGACACATTTAGAAGAAATAAGTGAGGAGTAATTACACTCTTTATCTATTACCTTATGTCGTTATATCAATCAAAATGGAGAGCCGTATTCAACTCAGATGAACTCTTGAATTAAATTTTATTTTTAATAATTTCAATATAAATATTAAGATATTACATCTTGGCTACGTCAAGTCTCTCTCTTAGTAACTTCTGATATCAAATCAAACGCAAGCATATACAATAAAGGTATTGATTTAAATAAATAAAACTTTCTACAATAAAGGATAATATTTGAAACAATTAAGTAAAGATAAAAAATGCGAAAAAAGCACAAAAAATTCCAACAGTTTCGAAAAATATACTTTTGAAAAAATCCCTAGCAACCATTTTATCTTGGCCTCAGTTGGTATCAAAATTTAATTGGTTCTATAAGAACTTGCACAGAGGGACCAATATTGGGATGTCTGGATTTTTTTTTAAATATTGGTCCTGGAATGGTCTATATAGAGCCTAAAGTGACCAATATAGAACCCACATTGGCTAAATAATGGATGCAAAATATCGGGTGAATCTGACAATTCTATATAGAGCTGATATTGGCTGTAAAATATTGGGGGAATCGGCAAATTCTATATAGAGCCAATATGGGAAAAATAAGGGCCCTTTGAACCCTTACCTGAACCCTGTGAAAAGCAGAGTGAACCGCGGGGTATATTAAGTCAATTGTTATCGAATTTCTTTATTCTGTTGTACTTTTTGTACATTTTTAAACTGAATTTCGTAATTTTAAGCTTGCGATAGTTTTGAGAGTCTAGTAGTTTTTCAGCTACAAAACAAAATGTAACGTAGAGTTGAGTATCCAAAACAATGGTGAAACTGCCGCTTACGCGATTCTTTATATCGCGAGATCGTAGTTTTTCTGCTAATTTCTTAACCATTTAGACAACTTCAAACTAAACTAAACTACGGTAATTGGACAGTTCATGACAGAAAATTTCAAAGCAATCACATTTTTTTATTAAATTGTTTGTTAAGTCTGTTCGAAATACATAATAGATTCTCATTTTATAATAATTTAATAATGAATTTGTTAATTTAGGTTATAGTTTAATGCTAGTTAAGGCATGAAACTTTTGCAAAATCTAAAATCTGTTAGCAGAAGAATATTGGACTTGGTTTTTAGTAGGTTTAGTTTTCAGTAGGCTTTAAAACACGTTATAATGTTGATTTAGATAGAAAGATCACGTTCTATTTTCGCGGAATTGGGTATAATATAAAAAAACACACAACTACTTCCACTTAGTAGGAATAACATTTACCATGACGCAATGCTAAATTCTATGCCACTATCCACATAACAGCCACTATCCACATAAATCAATTATTAATCAAAAATCGAATATCAATTACTTTTCTTTATAATGCAATAAAATCTGGCGAGCAGCTATTTAAACGATCAAACACTTCGTTTGTTTATTTGTGGTTCGAAGTTAGGCTCGCAGAAAATGCCGTTCATGGGTTAAATTTAGTAGGAATAACACAACCTGTGACGTAGGCTATAGTATACCCAATTAACCAATCTGTAAAACTTAGTTTTACCCTGCTTAAGATTAATTTAGGTTAATAAATTTTTCCAAATGTTCGCAGTTAAAAAAAAGTAGGCTAAGATAACTTCTGTGCATAGTTCTCATTATTTATAAGACAAAAAACGAGTTTTTTTTTTCTCTCTAAAATTCAAAGCGTGCACTTAAATTTCTAAGTGAGTTTGCTAAAAATTGCGCTCGAGATGAAGATTCAAGTTAAAGTCACAATAAAATGTGTCCATTTTCTTAAACATGCTTTTTGAGCTGTGTCCATTTTATTAAAGACGCGTTTTGAGCTGTGCACATTTTGTTAAACACACATTTTGATCTGTGTCCAAAATAAACGGTATTAACATGTCAACGCTATTAAATAAAATTGTAAAAATACATTGAAAGTAATACAAGATATAATTCTAAAACAAAAGTCAAGTAAAGCATTGTTTTGTATTATTTGCTTTTAAATATAACATTAATTTTGTATTACCCTTTGTGTGAATTTTTCCTTAATATAAACTCATTTTTTACTATAGTAGATATTCGACAAAAAATTCACCGCAGAATTGTCAGGTGCGCAAATTTAAGGGTGAAACATTGAGATGGATTTAAACATTGAATTAAATTTAGTTTTCTCAAAAAAAACTTAAATAATTATTAAATTAGAATGAATTAGTTTATTATATAAAGAGAGCGAAATAAAAACGTTAAACACTGAATAATATTTGATCTAAGGACTTAGGTTTTACTAGGGTGCAATCTGTAGGGTTCGATAGGTACACCAAAGATATTCGAAATAAAATAGTCAATACGATAATTTAATTTAATTCAAATGCAAAAATGTACTTTAAAAAAAATAAAGATATATGTTTTTTCGTCCACTTGGACTCATAACTTAACTTCACAATATCGAGATAGGAAGAGGGAAGGGGTTAGATTTTGTCACAATATTTTTGTCAGGAGACCAATATTTTAATCGGGAATTTAATAGTTTTTTTACGTTTTGCGCTCATTATACTTGCAACAAATTGCGTAAATCAAAATCTCCTTGCCTCATTTTTAAAACTTATTTAACTCGAAATGATTTCATATAAAAATTAGAAATGAAATAAAAAATTACGAAAGCTATAATCTTTTTACTATGCAAGTCATTAATAAATAAATTCTAACAATACTATTACTAAAATCAATTGAATAAGTAAAACAATTAAAATTTAAACAGTTCAAAAAATGTTTTATTTTTGAGTAATTATATGAAAGATTTTTTATTTTTTAGAAGATTTTCAGCCTATTCTGTTCAGGACTTCATGAAAAATTTGCTATTTGAAATTACATCATTTGACCGAAATTGTACTCCAAAATTGTTTGACCAGTATTTAAATTTTAAAAAATATTTTCACATGAAATTATTTTTAGTTAAACAATTTAATATTAAATAAAAAGTATTTAAGTTGTAAAGTTTTTAATTCAACATACAGTGCATCCGAATACTAAATTTACCTGGAAGGTAGATCTTGTATATATTTATGGAATTTAGTAGTTAATGAATAAAGAAAATAGAGAGATCTCAAATTAAATTTGAAAACGATCCCAAATTAAATAAAGAAGGAAAAAATAAAAATCGTGGAAACAAATACATAATGATAAAGAAGAAACTTAGTGCACGTGAGAGCATGCCAGGTGCAATAAAAATAATGCAAAGTTTTTTTTTCACACTTTAATCCTTCATATGATAATGATTTTAAGCACGTGTGATTCTTTTTACCTTGATATTATCAGAAAATCAATTTTATATTTCGTGACGAAAAAAATGTCCATTTAGTTTAAGTAAAAATATTGTCATTTAATCTTTTTAAATTAATATATAATTTAATATTTTAACTACAGATCAGCAGCCATTGCATCCTTTTGAATTTATTGCTTGTATTTACAATGTTACAAGTAATTATTTAAATTGCGAGCTTCCGAAACTTTTTTATTGCTTAAGCCATTTGGCTCCAAGTTGGCGAGACCGACGGGACTTGCTACGCATGCGCCAACAAATTTATTTTTATAACTTAAGAAAAATTACATAAAATTATTTAACTAGCTGAATACCTGTTCTTTGTATAGGGTTAAAAAAAAGATAGTAATTAATAAATCAATATTTATCAACCCTATCAACACTGAAAGATATATACCAACGCGTTTAAAACTTTTAAGAATAATTCAAATTTTTTATTTATTTATTATTTGTTGCTCTTCTTAGTGGCTTTACATTATCAGACTAATCAAAACACGCCCATCGAAATAAATATTAATTGTTTTCAGCATCATTCAGTATCGTTGCTCTATTCTATAACTAACTCATAACTGTCAAAGTTTACCACTATCAAATAATTTATCTTTTTATTTTATAACCAACGTTGAACGGCAGACCCGATTTTTGGGACTACTAATGTTCAACCCCGTAGCCTTGTAATTTTGAACCCAATCCAGAAAGCAAGGGGATTCCTAGGTCAAGTATTGGGTCGAAATTTGAACTTTTTGATGGAACTAACTTGCATTTGCGTTACATAGAGAGGAAAACCACGTAAACCTCCTACGGATAGCCTGATGACACGGGGACTCTAACCCATGATTCGTCTACCACTGAGCATATTTTACGTCAGCACTGTGGTCTTTGCAAGCCGGATACGGAATTTGTATCGACCAGCCATCGCCGGGATCGAACCCCGGTTTACGTCATTGGATCGAATGCTCTTTCCCCCGAGATATCACGGCTCAAATAATTTTTCTGGTTCTTATTCCTTCCAGAGGCAAAAAAAAATTACCACAATAGAAGTACCGGAATTAATCAAGCATCCCCGGCAACAATATTTGTTCGGCGATTTTTTTCGTTTTCACGAAATGGAACGTACGTACAGTGTGTGAAGTAAAAAAGGGAACACCCTGATTTACTTTTGAATTAATGACCGAATTTTCACGTACCTGAGTGCTTAAATTAAAACCTTTAATAACCGTCTATTTTGCATTTTAGCCTTTGATAGTTATGGATTAGGTTAAACCCATCCCCTGACCCCGCTTTCCATATATCACGCAATAATAGTATATAAACACATGCTAGCTGTTAAGAATCGAAACATATGTCATGGATCATATTTCAAATTTTATTTTCGAACTTTATAAGCGTTGTTTAATAACATTTGTGAGAACCACAGTAATGATAAATAGATCTTTACTATTTTTTGATGAAAAAAAATGGGAAAACAGAAAAAAATACAAAAATATTTAATCTTGTCTGTGATTTTTTAAAATTGGTAAGGTGTTTACGAGAATCATTTGATTTCGATTTCAAATTTATTTTTTTGATGAGTATTTTTTTTCTTTTTTTAAAGAATATACAAATCAATTCAAATAAATTCGTAATGTGATATCTCTCATTTGCATAAATTAATCGGTATAATTTATTAAATAAGCCTTTTTCTTTTAAGAAGAAAAAAGAACTTCAAAATTCAGCAGTTGTTTTAACAAGGTTGGTAAGGTGCTATAACTATTTTTAATAGCTGTAGTAAATTTGTACTGTAGGAATCTAGTTTTAAAACTCAATAATTGTTCCGAATACGACCGGTGCTCCAAGACCAGTGACAAAATTTTTTCTGAACCCCTTTCTTAAAATACAATATATATATTTTTAAAAATATTTAGAAAATATCTTGCTCACAACTGAAAGGTACTTTTGGATTTTAGAAATATTATTTTCATGAACATATTTTAATATGAATTTCTACTTATTTTATCTATGATTTACATAGCTTACTGATATGTTTATATTAGTAAACTAAATGTTTACTTATTTTCATATTATTATTTATTTTTTATATATATATATATATAAATACAACAAGACGACGAAAATCTTTTTTAATTAATTAAAAGAAACACTACGCTTTTTGTTAGAGAAAACCGGGGTTTGCCTTTCTCCCCCCCCCCTTTAATACGGGTTTCATTATGTGTAGTTAGAGTTTAACTAAAATTTTGTACTTATGTCCGTAATTTTTTATTAAGACAACAAGACAATATTTTGATAACATATTCTATGTTTCGATGTAATAAATAGAGCCCGGAAGTTCAGGCAAAATGCCATAAATGCCCTTTTCTGCCTTTTTTAAACGTTTTCTTCTGAAAATGCCTTTTTCGTTCCTTTTGTTCATAAATGCCTATTTCTGTCTAATTTAAAAATTTTCTGCAAAACTTTTTGTGCTTTTGACCGAGCATAAACGCAAAATGAAGAAATTTTGAAGTACAGAAATGGTTGACTGTCATTCGACGTATTGTAATGCATTTATAGAGATTAGAACTTTATTCCTTTTGTCTTATTAATATTTTCTCTCCGTCTCTTCGTGGCGTCAGAAAACGTGGCGTCACCTTCACCCGATGCGCTTTGCAAGGAGAGAGAGAAAGGGAGTGAAAAGATTGGAGTTATTTTTACTTACAGTCAATAGAATTTATTCTTACTTACGGCCCATATAGCCTACACCAGTGGTTCCCAACCTGGGGGCGATCGCCCTAAAGGGGGCGATAGAGCTTCACAAGGGGGCGATAATCCTTAGGGGGGCGATCAGGGGGCGACGAGTATTCAAAAGATAAAAATTGCTTATAATATTAATAATAAAAGCTATTTGAGATTGAAATTGAAAATGTAAATGAAACCTATGGTTATGGTGTAGACAAAGGATTATGATAGTTAAAAATTAAAAAAAAATTCAAGTGCAGGATCGTTTTCGTCATACGTTTTGGTATCGCAGGCGGAAATCTGATAAGTCACTCTGTTCCTATGAGCAATAATACTGTTTCCCGGCGTATTGATGAGATGGCCTCCGACGTTGAATCAAAACTTATCAAATTTCTGAAAAAAGGTAAATTTGCGTTGCAGATTGATGAATCAACTGTAATAGATAAGAGAGCTGTTTTAGCTTACGTGATATTCATAAATGAGAGTAAGGAGATTAACGAGGAAATGCTGTTTACAAGAACTTTGTGCACATATACAAAAGGATCGTCGATTTTTAAATTGGTCAAAGATTATTTTGAGGTAAAAGAAATTCCCCTCACAAATGTAAGTACTTGTGCAACAGATGGTGCTCCAACCATGTCTGGTTGTCATGCTGGGTTTATGGTTCACCTTAAAAAAGAAGTACCGGAAGTTATCACGCCATTCATTATGTCATTCATCGTCAACTTTTGGCTGCAAAAAATTGGTTATTTCTGGCATCAATAAAATGAAAGCTAATTCTCCTAATAACCGTTTGTTCCGAGAACTTTGCCATGAAAATGATGCAGATTTCGAATTCCTGCTCCTACATACAGCTGTGAGATGGCTTTCAAAAGGAAACTGAGCCGTTTCTTCGAATTGCTGGATTCGGTTACTGAGTTTCTCGACACCACTGATCCTGTTTTAAGTGAGAGTTTGAAGCAACGCAAGCTGGAAACTGCGTACCTCACTCATAGTTTTGAAAAAATGAAGGAAATCAACGTAAAACTTCAAGGAAATAAAATGAACATTATCAAGGCTAAGGGAATCATATCTTCATTCATTGCCAAATTTGATATCTACAAGTCAAACATTGGTCGCAAAGAGCTAATGCAATTTCCAACTCTTAAAAAGTGTTCAATGGCAGATATCGAGATTCTCGAAAATAAAATCTTAATTTTTACTGATCACCTTGATCAGTTATGGAATCAAGATTTAAAGATTTGATGAAATTAGAAATTCGGGATTGGATTTTCGATCCTTTCTCTTTTGAAGTTGTGGATAAGCTCACTTCCTCTTTGTAGACTGAGTTTTCAGATTTAAAGTATGGCTGTGAGGCTTAAGTGAGGCTTTAAAAAATACGGTTTTGAGTTAGCTTGGGTAAAGTTTATAGACACTTATCCACAATTGTGGAAACAAACTGAGCCGCTTCTCATCTCGTTCCCGTCAACATATTTAGTGGAGAGAGGATTTAGTTCTGTCTTCCAGCTGTTCACAAAGCAAAGAGATAGGTTGGACATTTGCTTCAAAGGAGACCCGCGTTTAAATCTGACGAGCATAAAACCTGACATTCAAGCTTTAGCTTGAAATACACCAAGCACAGGGCAGTCATTGAAGTGGTAAAATGCACTTTCTCCCTCTTTATTTTTTTCCTCAAATTTTAGTTGTTAACGTTTTAACTTTTTCTTGATTACATTAAAATATGAATTTAAAAAAATTTACTTTTGTTTTGATTATTCCGTTTTAAATATCATTTCTTTTTGAAAAAAAAAGATGAGCAATTTTTTTTAATTAATAAAAATGACAATAAATGTGCCTTCTTATTTGCATTACAATTTAAATTAAATTCAAATAACATAGCATATTTTCAGTGTTTGGTTGCTCACAAGCAACAATGAATGATTTTTTGAGCAAAACGAGAAAGGGGCGATATGTGTCAGCTAACCCCAAGAGAGGGGCGATGGTCCACAAAAGGCTGGGAACCACTGGCCTACACCATCGAATAACTCGTATGCTCTCTTATCTACAAAACGAATTCACCAAGCTGGTTGAGCACATTGTAACAGGAGCACGAAAAAGTTTTCTAGTATACTAGTTATTTCTAAAATGCCTAAAGTAAAAGCCTGCACAAGCAAAAAACTGGACAGTTTTGTGAAAGAATTTGGGTCGGATATGTTTTCTACTGATGGGAGCATTCTGTCTTGTGAGGCATGCGAGAAGTCAGTAAATTTTGAGAAGAAGTATTTTATATCTCAGCACTTGGAGACATCTAAGCAAAAGATAAAAAAGATGGGAAAACAGCGACTCTGATTTCCACCTGTTTTCAATTATCTTCTCGCAAATCGGAATTTGCAATGGATTTATGCAGATCATTTGTAGATGCCGGCATTCCGCTGTGGAAACTTGAAAATAAAAGTATACGAGCTTTTTTGCAAAAATATATGAATCAAAGTGTGCCCTGTGAATCAACTTTAAGGAAAACTTATTTAGATGACTGTTATACCGAAGTTCTTAAAACTATTCAAAATGCAATCGGAACGAAAAACATAAGGCTATCTATAGATGAAACGACAGATGTAACTGGACGATATGTTGCGAATGTTATTGTTGGTGTTCTGAACCCATTTGAAAAACATAAAGTCTTTTTGCTGACATCTGAACAGTTGCAAAAGACTAACAGTACTACAATTGCACAGTTGTTCACTAATGCACTGGCTTTACTTTGGCCAAATGGTACTGAGCATGAAAGAGTGCTATTATTTCTTACAGATGCAGCCTCCTACATGAAAAATGCTGGAAATGCCTTAAAAGTTTTATTTCCTAATATGATCCATCTAACGTGCCTTGCTCATGCATTGCACAGGATAGCAGAGGAAGTAAGAGGTCTCTATCCTGAGGTAGACTCGCTTGTTTCTAGTGTGAAAAAAGTATTTGTGAAAGCCCCTTCAAGAGTTCAAGTGTTCAAAGAAATCGCGCCAGACATTCAATTACCTCCTAAACCGATCCTTACGACATGGGGAACATGGATTTCAGCAGTCTCATACTACTGCACAAATTTTGAGGAAGTTACTCGAGTCCTTACCAGCTTTTCGGATGAAGAGGCAATATCCATAAGAAAAAGTAAAAATCTGCTTAGCAGTTCTAAAATTAAAAATGAACTGACTTTTATTTCAACTTATTTTGGGAAGCTCCCTGGAGCTATTGAACATATGGAAAAAAGAAATATGTCTTTGTCCGAGTCACTAAAGATTTTCGACAATACTATTGAAGAACTAATGTCTGTGCCTGGACCATCTGGTGACATAATAAGGAAGAAATGTGAAAACGTCATCTCTGCAAATACAGACTTTGAATGCATCAAGGACATTGCAAAAGTACTTTCTGGTGATACTACAGTTGAACTTACCATATCTCCTTGTTGTCGAAGTAGAAAGATCCTTCTCTTTGTTTAAAACTATATTGACTGACAGGAGACAAACTTTCTCTTTCGAAAATTTGAAAAAGCATCTAGTTGTGATGTGCAACAACAACCAATCATCAGAATAAATCCGCATACAATATTATTGTAAGTACGAGTTTTAAATTTTTATTTCGCACCTACGCAGTTGAGGGTTTTTTTTGTGCAATTATGTCCACTTCTTTTGTACTATTGCTACGACAGTCGAGTGAAATGAATATGTAGGTATACCGGATACTTCTAGCAACTTTTTTTATACCTTGGATACCTATATGGGCTTTTAGGCATTACAAACTACCATTTTGCTCCAATTTTAAGTGCTTTTTTTAAGTGCCTATTTCAAGCTTTTTAAATGCCTTTTTGCCTGCCTATTTTTGCATTTTTTATTGCCTGAAATTCCGGGCTTTAGTAATAAATATATCAGGGGTCTGTCCAGACATTTTGTGAAAGGTCCGTTTTTCGTGAAATTGTGAAAAATTTACTTACATTCTTTCAACCAGGGTCCGCTTTTATGAATTTATGCAAATAGGGTCCGTTATTGCAAAAAAAAGACTTTTTCAAGGACTTTTTAAATTGTAAATAGATACAAGATTATGCTCGGCACTGTAAAGTTATAATAAAAAAATTAAATTTTCAAAAATAAACAGCAATTGCTGCTTCTAAATTAGAGATGCAACATTTGATATTTAGCCTATACTGCTGAACGCAGAATATTCATTTCGAACGAATAATGGAAGAATCGTCTGCCGAAGACAAAACTTAATTCGTTTACATCCATCTTTCTTGTTTTCTGCCCTGGGTAGGGTTTATTCGATTAACAAAACAATAATGAAGATAAACAAATTTGTGAAGGGTCCAATTAAAAGAAAAATCATTTTGTGAAGGGTCCGTTTTTAAGTTAAAATATTTTGTGAATGGTCCGTTTTTAAGTTAAAATATTTTGTGAAGGGTCCGTTTTTATGAAAAGATATTTTGTGAAGGGTCCGTTAACGGACCCAAATTTCTTCTAAACAGACCCCTGTATATATACAAGTGTTTTGTTACAAGTATTTATTTTACAGTATTGTCTACCCGAATATATAAGTATTTATTAGGGTCAAAGCACAGTGGTTTTTTAAAACTTAAATTTTAGATAACAGGAAGAAATAACCACTTAGTGTAAACAAATATCAACTACCACTTTTTTTTTAAATTAACTACTTTTTTACGGGTATTAAAAGTGTTTTTTAAACCTTTTTCTCGAAAGAAAAAAAAGTCATTATTTAAGTGCTTTACTTCGTCTAGTTTTTCCGTAGTCCTCGTAGTCATTCTCAAAATGAAGTATAAAAATCGTTTTCGAGGATAAGCGAAACAATCTAGAGCTGACCTAAGAAAGGTATAGCTTTTCCAAGGGAGCTTCTAAATTACCTCATGTTTAACTTGTTTGCTAAACGGTGCTGATGATACTAACTTGCTTAAAGAAAAAACATGTTCCTTTTTCTGGATTTGCTCTATCTTCTTTTTAAGAACGTTTATTACCAAGTCGTTAATTTGTCTTCTTAATGAACAATTAAAGGGTTTACCGCTAATTAGTGTCTTGTCTCGTAACGTGGCCCTTGCAATAGATCAGTCAAGATAGATGCATGTCTTCTCCTGCAATCTTCCCAGTCCAACACTGCCTCATGGTCTTACCTATCGTTTCCTCATTATCTGATTTAAATTTGACATTCAGTTAATTATAGGCGAAATCGTAGTTCTATTGATTTTCCAGTACAGAAAAGTACGAATTTTGCCTTTTCTTCTAATTTTTTACTTCGAACAAACTATAGATACCAGTGAGACGGTAATAGTGCTGCAACTGCTACTGATAATATTTGAAACTGCGCTAAATTTTGAACCCAATACAGAAGACAAGGAAACTCCTGGATCAGTGCCCCCAGAGGTATGATTTGTTATAGGAACATAGAGGACTTTGTGCCCCGACAGATTTAACGTGCACCAGTCACCATTTACTACACAGTCTTCGGCCGGAGAGGATCGAACCCAAGACCTCTTGGACATGGGCCCAGTGCCCTACCAACCAGGCTATCCCGGTCATTTAGCCATGCTAATAATGGTTGTATACTTTATTGAAACTGAAGTTAGGGACATATTACTTATTGACTGTTAGTTGTATTCAACGAGCCAGCCTAAGAACCGCGGTGCCTCATGGGATAGAGCGTTCACCTCCGAATGATGTAACTCAGGTTCGAACCCCAGCGATAGTTGGTCGATACGAGTTCTGCTCCCGGTTCGCACTGGCTTCAGTGCTGACATAAAATATTCTCAGTAATAGATGGATCATGGGTGAAAAATCTCTTTGCCGTCTGTTTAGCCATGGGAGGTTTTCTTAGTTTTCATATCCACGTAATTAAAATGCTAGTAAATTCCATCAAAAGTCCTCCACAAAGGCTAGTTCGTCCCAAAGCTTAATCCAGAAGTTCTTTTTGTATTCTGGTTTTGGGCAACGTAACAAGGCTAAGTATCTAAAAATGAATTCGACCGTTCAACGGTGGTTTCAAAATAAAATAAAATAAAATAAAATAAAATAAAATAAAATAAAATAAAATAAAATTAAAATTAAAATTAAAATTAAAATTAAAATTAAAATTAAAATTAAAATTGAAATTGAAATTGAAATTGAAATTAAAATTAAAATTAAAATTAAAATTAAAATTAAAATTAAAATTAAAATTAAAATTAAAATTAAAATTAAAATTAAAATATAAAATAAAATAAAATAAAATAAAATAAAATAAGCCAACATCAGTTGTTGGAACAGACTAACTATGCTGGTAACTGCTAGCTATGGAACTTATATTTAGGTTAATATTTTGCGCGTTTTTTGAGCTATACAATAAAGAGCCGTTGAATCTCTCTTATATGGGGGAAAGCATATATGGGGGATATGGGGGGCGGGGAATGATCTAATTTATTTTATCACCTCTAGATGGACATTGATCTTGCATTTTCTATCACGTTCAATTTAGCATTCTATATTTATGCATCATTCTGAATATTTTATTAACTTGTATTAAGTAATACTGTACCAAATCAGTAATACCAAAATCAGCAAAATTAATAAGGTTTTCTTTTATAGGAAAAACGACGTTTATTTCTCCAATATTGACTTAACATTTCCTAATTTTAACGTAAGGCAGAGTAGTTATATCAAAAAGTCCCGCAAAAGCTATAGATTGGTATGGGTGTAGTGTGGAAGGTAATAATTAGAAACCATAAAAAAATAGCCACAAAACCATAAAATTGCCAAATTTGACGCCAAAATCAGTAGTCAAAATTAAGTGTCCCAATGGTGGCAACCTTTTACTTTTTTATGAAAATATGTACAGGCATCCTTTAATTAAAATAGCACTCTTTAATTAAATGCACGTGCATACAGCTTTTAATGTCATTAGATGGAATACATTACATAATACTAATGATATCATGTACTTGCACGACACGCCCAATTTTTTTTTAATCTTACCTTTTTTTCCCGTTTTATATACCTTCAAAGCGTTATGGTATAGTGAGAAAATTTAAATAATTCGATCCTTTTGCCAAATTTTATGTTGGTGTCCTTAACCTTGATTAATAGGAAATCCATTGAAGGACACGATATTAACATTTTCAATGTATTATGAATTAATTAGGAAATAAACTAAACCCGTTTTTTTCTGTTAAAATGTTAAAGGAACTTCACAATCTTTTTTGCAGGCAGTGGAAGAAAAGGAAAGGAAAATGTTGAAAGGCTGGTTCGATGCATTCCGAAGTGACGGCGGCCCCACATTGTATACGTCCGCCAACAGGACCCCTGCAACCGAAGACGTTCGTAATGTTCTCATATACGTCTCTTTTTCAACCATTTTTGTAGCCTTTCTAATCGTCTTCCCAGGAATCCGAAAAGAAGTAAGTATTTTTTTTTTTTGAAATTGTAAAATTACTTATTTCCGTAAAATAAATTTATTTGAATGGGCATACTTCTCCAAACTTTTAAAAATTAAAAGATTTTTTATTATCTAACAAGTAAACGCAAAAAAAAATAAAAAATTTAAAGTCAATTCCTACTAAGATCAACAAAGAAAAATTCTATTTTTGTTACTTTTTATTAAATAATAAAAAATTTTTCTCCCATATAAATCTAAAATTAATTAATTAAATTTAGTTAATGAATTAATATGTGAAAGAACTGTATTAACAACATCTACTACAAGTTTTAAAAAATGAATTTGGACCTTAATGTATGAATCTATATTATATAAAACGCTAATACGTACGTATGTATGTATCAATAAAACCGATGATATTTCTTTTCTCGCTCTGGCAACAGTTTTCATTTTTAATTGATGGGCTTCGGCGCGCAAGAGCACGTATTGAGCAGCCAGATAACAATAACCAGAGTGAGCATTATCAGGTTGTTCAATTCAGATTCATGCACTAAAAACATGACAATATTTAATTTAAACTCAATTAGGAATTAATTAATTAATTGAAGTGAGAATGCTTTAAAAGGCCGCTGTTGAATTGATATTTTTCTACTGGGAGCTACCTAAACGTCTAAAAAACGTTTAAGTGTTTGTATTGAATGCATTGAATTTTTTTTATATTTCGCGTTTATTTATGCATTGAATTTTCACGCTTTAAAATGCAGAATATTAGTGAAGCAATATTTGATAATTTATTTTGCTAATATGTTTCTTATTTAGCTAATGTTTTGATTTTTTCACCATGTACAATCTAAATAGCTAATATACTTTTTTAAAAGCCAATAAGAACATTGGTAGAATTCTTCTACATAAGTACAATACTATGTCTTTGATGATAAAATACTATGTCTTTGATGATAATATATTATGTCTTTGTGCTAGAACATTGTGTTCATTGGCGAGCGAGAGCAGTGAGCCATGGTTCACGGCGTGAACCACATAGGATTGCGTAGCAATTCTCGGGGGTTGGCGAGCGTTAGCGAGCAGGGGGCGGAGCCTCCTAGTAAAAAGTATTTTATTAAAGATTGAAAATTTGAACAATACATATAAATAGAGTCAAACCTCGATACCTCGAACTTGAAGGGAAAGCAGAAAAAATTCGAGATACCGAAAATTCGAATTATCGAAAATCGCATGTTATTGATGGTAGAATAAAGGAAAATGCTCTTTACATACCTTATTTACTATTCCATATTTATTCTAAAAACAATTTTTACACTTAAAAAGACTCAATTGTTGTTTGCTTTAGAGATGTGTAAGAAAGTTTTTCTATAACACTTTCTAAGTGGACTATAATATTCGGCTGCCTCTCAATAAATCTCCTTACAATGTCCACTGCAGAAATACTTGTTTGAGAATTGTTTATAATTATGAGAATTAGTTTTGTATTCCTAAAATTTTTTTTGGAATACTTTTTTATTTTCAGAAAAGAAATCTAAGCTTTTATGGAAAAAAAATTCAAGTTATCGAGGGATTAGAAAAAAATACGAGAAATCAAGGCTTTTTTAACATTGAGTGTATAGGAAATTTGAAGGGAATTTTTTTTTCTTCGAGATATCGAAAAATTCGTGAAATCGAGGTTCGAGTTAGCGAGGTTCGACTGTATATATATAGGGAGAGTGTGAAAAAAAAGGAGCATGATATCAGACAACTATAAAAGTATAAATTTTTTTGACTTGGACCACACGTGATACCGCGTCATGTTCTTTATTGAATGTATCTGACGCAACGAATATAAAATACTCAAATATTTTAATGTGCGCAATAAACTATTTTTTCTTTGTTCAAATAGAGCTATAAGTTATAAATTATCATTGATTTTATTTTTAAAATATGCGAAAACCTGAATCGCTGATAGTGAAATTTAAAACAATAACCAACGCTTAACAAATTAAGAAAATTCCATTCCGTTTCTCGCTCGTCCCTATTTAATGAATAAATTAATATTGGAAAAAACTGTATCAGCATCAAGTGTCAAGTAACTACAAGTTTAAAAAAATGTATTTGAACTTGAAAGGGTTAATAAAAAGTATTTTATTAACGATTGAAAATTTTAACAAGATATAGGGAGAGTATGAACTAATATTGGAATTGAAAAAATATAATGTAATTGATTAATTTTAAAATGGAAACAAATTTTTTTTCAAGAAAAATTAGAGAATGTTGGCCCACGGATGTTACTTGCTTTATTGAGAGAAATAGCAGAATATTTAGTAGACTAATACGGTCAAAGAACACAAAATCAAAAACAAAAACAAGCTTGAGAGTTCAGTATATGGAAGATACTTAGAGATACATGATATTGTTACTTTAAGCAAAAATTATGTCTAACTACACATTTAGTTTGAAATGATAATCATTCCTTTCATAATGATCTTCCTTTTTTTCATAATGTTTAGTATCTTAGTATCATCATATTTTTCAAAAAATAATAAAAACACATAAAATGGATTCTATTTAATATTATTTCAAATTTTATCAAAATACGAGCAATCAAAAAATTTAATAACCTAAGCTGATATCACCTATCTAGTTATATATCGCCTATGTAATACCATTTACTAGATGTGCGGCTCGCACGATTTTTCGAATTTATTGCTGTGATTCTCGCATGCAAAAGGTTGAAGACCTCTACTTTAATGGCACTTTTCTCCATTATCCCTATAATTTAATGTTTGTTTTATCATTCAGCTTTAAAATGATATATCTCAAGACCTATAAAAACAACTTCATGAAATTCGTAATACTATCGTAATATTTTGGTTTTTTCTCTTTATGGTTTCAGGAACTCAAAAATTAATCTTAGATTTTATTTTTGAAACATACATATATTTTACAAAATAGTAAAAAGCAAAAAAATGAAATGATGGATCTCTAACCCATGATCCGTCTGCCACTGAGGATATTTCACGTCAGCACTGTGGTCGGTGCGAGTCGGGTGCGAAATTCGAATCGACCAGCCATCGCTGAGATCGCACCAGGGTCAACTCACTGGGCGACGAGCGGTCTATCCCCTGAGCCTCCACGGCTCTACCGGAATCATAGTAACGAATTGAGTAAAAGTGTGGAGAGTGGGAAAATCACGTAACCTTGAGGTGCTTATTCTATTTACAAAAACTGTAGCACCGATCAAAGCTGTCTCAATAAGTCTTCACCAGTTTGAAATTCCATCAAAAATTTGATACATATTTTTTTCAAGTTTCAAAAGTTTGAAATATTTTTAAAAATGACTCATGCAAGATTTGGTTGATACAATATTAATAAAAAATTCAAAATAATAAGTAAATTTTTAAAAAAAAGTACCTCAGATCCCTTTACATTTTAGTCATCGACTGTGGACGGATTTATATTGATTTCGTACGAGTTAAAATCAAAAATAACTATTTTATTAAAAGTATATGCTGAAAGAAACATGAACATGTAAATTTATTTGAGTAAATTATATAATTTATAAGTAATTTATATATATAAAACATGAAATATATTACACATATATTTATATCCTATAAACAATATACCTGTGTAATAGATATATCACTAATAATCCCAATAAGTTAATATTTCAGCAATTGAGATATTCTTTTTGGTTTTAAGATTAAGTTACACTATCCGGTATACATTTGCCCGGTATATACTACGGTGAGGCTTTTTTAAGGTTAAGGGACACTGCGCAGTTTATATTTGCCCGATATACCCTACACTCATGACTTTTTAAAGTTAAATGTCATTGCTCAGCATAAGTGACAATTCACCCCGCACAATTCGTGATGGGACAAGTCATCAAGCCTATCGCCAGGACGACAGTTCCTCGTTCACACATTTCGTCGCGTGGACAATTCGTCGTCAGCAAAATTCATCGCAGTAATAATCTTTCGTTGTCACAATTTGTCACGGTGACAATTTATTGTGGACTCTTATTGTCCCGAGGACAATTCGTCGTCAGCACATTTCATCGCAGTGACAATCTTTCGTTGTCACAATTTGTCACGACAATTTATCGTGGGCCCTTATTGTCCCGAGCACAATTCGTCATCAGCACATTTCATCGCAGCGACAATCTTTCGTTGTCACAATTTGTCACGACAATTTATCGTGGGCCCTTATTGTCCCGAGGACAATTCGTCATCAGCACATTTCATCGCAGTAATAATCTTTCGTTGTCACAATTTGTCACGGCGACAATTTATCGTGGGCCCTTATTGTCCCGAGCACAATTCGCCATCAGCACATATAATCGCTGTGATAATCTTTCGTTGTCACAATTCGTCACAGCGGCAATTTATCGTGGGCTCTAATCATCGTGAGGACAATTCGTTGTTGGCCCATCTCGTCGCAACTACGATTCGTCGCGAGCACAATTTGTCGTAGGCACAACTCATCGTAGTGACAATTCGTCACGAGCACAATTTCCTGCAATTTCAATCATGGAAACAAAAATATTGTATTGTCTTTAAAAGCTAACTAATTATATAATTTGCAGCATCTCAGGGATCGCGAAAGGGCATGAGCGACGCTTGCGTAGGACACTAAAATCTCTTTAATTTTCAATTTTTCTTAAAAGAAAAAGCATTATTATGGCTACTCCTTAAAACCCTGTATAGTAATTTTGTAAAAAGATATGCATTGATTGTATTTTTTTTTAAAAGTAGCATTTATCTTGTCTAAGCAAAATATTTGTAACCAACGTAAAATATTTAGTCGCAAGAAATATAATATTCTACTCACTACTTTAGTTGTTGAAAATATCATAGAATGTAAAATCCTTAATTTCAGTTTTTTGTAGCAGTATAATTTGAATTCAAAAATAAAATAAAAAAGTTGCTAAATTTAGCTATCACACGCAAAAATAATTATAAAAAAATCATATACAATAGATTTAAGCATTTCCTTGAGGAAACTGAGGCTTTTTAGGGTATGAGACTAGTAAAAAAAAGTATTTTTAAGCGAAATGAAATACAGAATATTTTAAATGTTTATTAATCTACAAATCGGATTTTTTTATACGACTAAAGAGAAAAAAATTTTAAAGGTTAAAAATTTCGGAAAAATACTTTACTGAATGCCAAACACGTTTGAAATTTTTACCACATCCAAATCGAGCTTTATCATAACTTATGAGCAAAAGGTTATTTCCGCAACTGCACTGTTTAAACACTAATAGGTTCTAAGTTTCAAATAGATTTTTTTGTTGTTTATTTTCGAAATTTTAATATCGTTTTACAAACATTTCGAAACCATTTCGCAGTATTTATAACATTTTCTGATCCCAGAGGTCACATATTAAAAAATAAAATAGTGGTGGAAGAATTATGGTAATTTTGGGTGAAATAAGATATTTTAACAATTTAAGTAAAATTATGTGGTAAATTCCCGCAACAGCCCATTGTGGGTGTGGGGGTCATGGAGGTCGAGACTCCAAAACTTCATGATCAAAGACATTATGGTGGTAATAGGGTCAGTAATTGCGCAACTGCTGCCTTTACTTCACAGAAGAGCTGGTGCTCATCGATTTGAGGCTGACTGGGTTTTAAGCCTTCACCAGCTATAAAGATATCTAACTCTGTTTTATATTAAAACTAAAGCGATCGAAAGGACCGTTCAAATAAAATATTGTATATATAAAAAAAAAACATCTTCTCAAAACTCTCTTTTTGTTTTTAATTTGACTTCTACTACATTCATATAATTTTAGAGAAAGTTCAATAAAAATGCAATTCTGAATAAAATTAAATTTACGTTTGAATTTGTTTATAAAATTTTGCAAAAATACTCTGTATTTGGTGTTTGAAAATCATAACCTCTAAAAACCGTTAAAGAAATTTTTCTAATTTTTCCTCTCCCCAAACTTAAATTTAAATATTGCAAATATAAAATTTGCCAAGTTTAACATTTTGAACAATTTTTTGTTACATCTTGATGCAATAAAAAAAAAATAAAATAAAGGGAAATTTTGTATCTAACGCAAGACTTGCTCACACCTTTCCACCTTTTTTCTAAGTAACAATAAGTAAATTACACCCTTAAGTGCTTTCGTAGTATTTGAACTGTCAGAAATTAAATATTAAGTTAGCTTTTGTTGACAATGCAAGAATTTTGTCTTCGTAAAATGCAATTCAAGCTCAGTTAATATATATAGAGCTATAGAGAGGTGGTGATGAACTCATGTCGTTAACTATATAGGGAAGCGACTTTCATGTGAATGAAACAAGAATGGAAACATTTTGGCATTATCGAAATTGAATTTATATTCATGATTCCAACAACGTGCGGCAATGGATGATTTAATGTATTCTTGATAACGGGCATATCTATCATAGTGTTAATGCCTACCAATTCTTTCAAAATGGTACTTTTTACATACTTACAAACTGCTGCAAAATCGTAACGTAAACGGGAAAAGGGTTAATTTTGTGATTGGAATCTGCTTATCGGATATTATGCATTGTTGGATGATTTGCGATGCTTTTTTATAATCTTTGGTCCGCGAGATTCATTGGTAACAGATTTCGTATGAAAGAGTTGGTGACGTATTTTCATAAGTTACTCATATGTGCCCAGAAGCATTAATTGTTCATTTTTTTTAAAAATTTAATCCTGCTCAAAACACACCAAGTTGAGGGCATAATATGTGGTTCCACACATCGTTATTTATAAAATAATTGTTGAGCTATGTGGAAGAGGCTGTAACCGTCTCTCGCTCCAGTGACGCAGTCAGTTATGACATCATTCCCACCACTGGTGGAAAGCTGCAAAATCGTGAGTTCGATTCCAATCGCCGACATTACATCCGGGGTGTATACTCATCAAGATACGCATTAAATCTGACGTGGCTGAATGTCTTCTCGTTGGTTTTGGCATGGAAGTTTGGAGAGAGGGGTACCAGTTCGGTACCCGTGTCATCGGATCAGTGTCAAATTACATGACATTCCTGCCATGGCCGCTAAAAGGTAGAGAATTGGAAAACGGGACTAAGACCTTCACCATAGTTGGATGATGTATCCCAGATAGCAAAATAAGGTTTATTTTCACTCAACAAAAAACTTTTAATGTTATCCTAAAAAGGTTTGCTATGCGGTTTACGTGTAAACCTTCTAATCTCATAACGAGATCTGTCACAATCTACTCTATTCTACGCACACTACCCTAATCTAAAACCTTGGAAAACAACCTTCTATATAAAAACCTTAAATCGAGGTTGTCTTAGTGTGAAAAAAAAATCCTTTAATAAAGCTAGTCTTAAGGTGAAAATAATCTTAAATCTAGGTAAGTATGAGGTTTCTTTTCACAACGTCTTATATGCTAAATTATATGCTAAATAAAATATATGCTAAATAAAATATATGCTAAAATTTTCTTCGTATGGCAACGTATTACGCCATTTTAGATGTATTAATTTCAGAAATGACTTAAAGGCATAAAGCTTACAGTGATTTGTACGATAATTTCGGTTTTCTTGTTCGCAAAAATTTGTCAGAATCTGAGATTAAACTAAGAGCGCAAAATTTGATGAAAATTTACTCATCCGATTTAGAGGAAAACTTTGTAGAT
This sequence comes from Parasteatoda tepidariorum, assembly GCF_982258835.1. Taxonomy (NCBI): domain Eukaryota; kingdom Metazoa; phylum Arthropoda; class Arachnida; order Araneae; family Theridiidae; genus Parasteatoda; species Parasteatoda tepidariorum. The sequence continues at coordinate 105,764,947 of NC_141760.1, forward strand.
GAATTTTTACTATTTTCAAATTTGTATGAACATAAATCTGCACAAGAAATGTTGAAGGCTCAAATTAAAGATAAACTTGTGAATACTTTTCCTAACGTTCACATTGCATTAAGAATATATTTGTCGATTCTTGGATCAAATGCAGAAAGATCTTTCTCCAGATTAAAATTGATAAAAAATTATTTGCTTTCAACAATGAATCAAGATCGTTTGGCATCGCTCGCACTTATGTCTATTCAATCCGACATTTTGCGTAGTTTGGAATTCGACAGCATAATACAAGATTTCGTTGAATCGCAAAAAAGTAATATATTAGATCATAAGATTCTGCAAAATAATTTATTACCGTAAAATATTATATTTTTATTTGTATCTTCATAATTTTGTGCAAAATACACTTGTTGTTTTTAAAGCTAAACTATTTTTGTCAACAAATTTTTTTCTCCCAAGTTTTTCGTAGGCCCCTGAATTTCGTAGGCCCTAGGCACGTGCCTAGTGTGCCTATAGGTTAATCCGGCCCTGGTATCACTTGATAATTAAGATTTTACCTAGAATCTTATAGTACGGCTAATAATTTGGCCATGGACTAACATTAAATAGGAAAATTGTGATTTCTGAAATAGGATTATTTTTGTCTCAGTGAGAAAAATCAGTGTATGAAGGTAACAAAATAATTTTTGTTCTTTATCAATAGAATGTAAAGATTTCCTCGTTGTATTCCCACATCAAACGGATGTGGGTATAAAGTGACCTTGAAAAACCCATCGATGCGAGAAAGAGAATTATTTTGTTAAAACAATTCAGCAAATCATGAATCCAATTGATAAAAGGGATTTCCCTTCATTCTCTGCGACCACGTCATTCAGTAAATAATCAGTTTCAATGATGCTCTGCCCTTATATCGTTGCTTTCATTGCCAATTATTCCGAAATGTCAAGGATGATCTTTTCAATCACTGGCTGCGCCCACGGATGTGTTGATAATCGAATTTACATTTGACATTTATTTAGGCTAAATATGAGTTAAAAACTAAGAGCGACTCGTTTCATCAGTTTTCAGAGAAATTATTTTTTATGGATGCTTGTTGAGTTTAGGTTCGTAAAATTGTAAAATAAAGATTGTAAATCGTAACAGCGAAGGAAGATTATTTTTACTATGTCTTTAACATCACCCGATTTACAGTACGTAAAATAAAACGCACAAAACTGTAGTTTCTCTGATTAAACATGCCTGTTTTCAATTCCTATTATTAGTTCCTATATCTCGTTTAAATCTTCAATCGTTAATAAAATAGTTTTTATTAATCCTTTCAAGTTCAAATACATTTTTTTAAACTTGTAGTTACTTGATACTTGATGCTAATACAGTTTTTTCAAATATAAATTCTTTAATTAAATTTAATTATTTAAATTAAGTTTCATATGGGAGAAATTTTTTTAATTATTTAATAAAAAGTAACTAAAATAAAATTTTTCTTTATTGACTTATGTAGGAACTGACTTTAAATCTTTTTTTACAAAATTTGTTTTCAGCGGATTTTGATTCTTTATTCTCTGAAGACGGAGATAGTAGTTTATGCAGGAGAGCAGCATATATGAACAATATACTCAAACGCGAACAATTCACGGAAAATTCCTCACAATCACGGTGATTTTTTTTAGTGTCACTGATTATAAGCGGTCAAAATTCCCCCCTTTTTTTTAAAACCTAGTACTAGTGAGTATTTTTCAACATCGCAGAAACTTTTTTTAATTGTTACTCATTATAAACAAACTTTCCCATTTTACCTCGCAGTCAATATTTTTAAACAGAAATTTTCGTTTTAGCATTACTTGTTAAAAAAACGAAAAAAGAAAAAAGTCAGAATTTTCCAATCTTAATCCGCAGATCAATCTTGCAAAGATTGATATAAGAATTTCTTTCTTTGTTTCGAACTGCTCACTTTTTCCCTGATAACGTCAATGCAATTGACTTGCAGGCATGCATGTCAAATTTACGTAAAATTTTACGTAAACAAATTCGTTTATTTTAAGAATATTTTTCCAACAACTTTTTTACTTGAGCACGTTATTTTTACATATTATTTACGTCAACAATGCGTCAAAATTTACTTAAGTTGAAACGTCGAATTATAGCAAAAATTTGTTATCCAAACAACGGAAAAGTTACGTAAACAAATTCGTTTATTTTCAGAATATTTTAACAATCACTTTAAACTAGGTAATACTGCGTACGTTATTTTTACATATTATTTACGTCAACAAAGCGTTGAAATTTACTTAAGTTGAAACGTCGAATTATAGCAAAAATTTGTTATCCAAACAGCGGAAAAGTTACGTAAACAAATTCGTTTATCTTAAGAATATTTTACCAATCACTTTACACTAGGTAATATTGAGTACTTTATTTTTACATATTATTTACGTCAACAATGCATCAAAATATACTTAAGTTGAAAAACGTCGAATTATAGAAAAAAGTAATTATCCAAAAAACAGAAAATTTGTGTAAATAAATTCGAAGCGAAATTTAAATGGTAAATTTGCTTTGTCAATAATACGTAAAAATACACATAATCATTTTTACTAAATCTAAATAGTAAATATTCTTTCATCAATCTTTCGTAAAATATACGAAAGCATTCTTGCTGAAGGTAAGTTGGATAAATCCATTCCGATAATATAATGTAAAATATTCCCAATTTTTTTTTTTTTTTTTTTTACCAAATATCACAATGGTAATATTATTCCGCTGCCAATATTACATAAAATTTACGTATAAACCGTATTGACTTTACCCAAAAGTTACGTTTAATTTACGTATAATGCTACATGGAAAAGGGTTTTTCCCCACACAATAGCATTCTAAGTTTTCAGGTTCAGTTGATAAAGCTTGAAAGTATTAAAAGAATATTTGAAAGAATAAAAAAAAATTATTTTAGGTATAAAAAAGAATTGGTATTAAGTAATTCCAGACACTGGTAAATCATTTAAAATGCATTCCTAACCGCAGGAGACGGAGATTCCCACCTTCCTACACAATTGATTCGATCATTTTTCTTCATTATAACCGAAGGCAACTTAGTTATTAAAAGTAACTAACGCACCTGAAAAAATGTTGTTCCGTGAGAAACAATGAGGATAAAATTAAATCTAACAAACCAGAAATAAAGAATCCGAACCACCACGTGTTTTTTGTTTGTTCGTAAAGTTCAACGCTATCAGTCCGGCTGACATTTAAACGGCCTTGAACCGAGGAAATTTTCACTCTCGTTATCGTCACAGGATTTCCCCGGTTTTTTATTCCTTGCCTCAGGTATCGTCAGAAATGTGGAAGTTCAAGAGCCGGCTTAGTCTCGAATGATACTTATATTATCGTATACCCATTTCCCTCTCACTGAACTGGTGGTTCAGAATTTTAATGCATTTGCGCTGCTCTTTTGACGTAGATGATACATGACAGGAAAGAGATAAACAAAGTTAATTTTTTATTTTCTTTCTTGCAGAAAAATAATTTGTCTATTCCCCCCTTTAACTATGTGGATTGTGAATAAGATTGTTGTTATGAAGCGAGGGTATCATTCATTATAGTAAGGAATTCAGTAAAAAAATTGCAACAATGTGTTGAGGTGTACTTATTTTTGTGTATGTAGATTACTGTAATCTACACCTTTTCCCTTCATATTTCAAGTCTAAGAAATGTGGTTCAAACGACTTTTTTATAATCAGGGGAAAAAAATGGGGTATTTTTTAAAAACAATGGTTAAATATATCAAAAGAAGTTTCCTTTTAAACACATGTTGACATTCAACATAATTTAAAAATAAAGTTGTTTTAAGTTTAAAAAAATCACCTTTTTTATCATTGTCTTTCTTGGTAATATTCAATAATCGTTTCATTTTTTTCATGCACATTCATAAAGCGTGTCATTTTTCGAATTATTAAATTCTTTATGATGTTTCCATTTTGTCAAGAATGTTCTATATAGATCTATGTAAATTTAAAATAATTCTTTTATAAACTAATTAAAACAATTTTTCGGGATTTACTTGTTAGAAAGAAAGATATTTACATACGCTTATTTTTTATCCTCTTGAGACATCCAATTCGTAAGACAATATATTAGATACTTCTATCCTCTTGAGGCCCAGCATCCGATACATTGGGCAATATATTAGATACTTCTATCTTCTTGAGACCCAGCATCCAATTAATAAATTTATTTTTAAAAATTTCTAAGTTAGATGTTGTAGATTCTTTGCAGGGGTTTATAGTTCTTTATTTCTTAAAAAAAAATAGAAATTGGAATTCATTTGGCATTCAAAGCAGTTGTATCAGACAAAAACACATTCTCACATTAATTACTAATCATAATAGTGATTTTTGAATTCCGAATAATTTTTTCCCTTGAATTATTCAAAAATACTGAAATAAAGTAAATAACTTAAATTTCAAAATTCTATTAGTTTTTCCAAAAGGAGAAAGAATCCCCAAAATTCAGAATTTCCCGAAATTCACTTAATTTTCCTCGTTTTTCTAAAAAAATTCTAACAAAATAAAATCGTTTTTAATTAATAAACTAGTTTTCTTCAAATTATTTCAGTTAGTTTTTGAATGGGTACTCGGCTGGTTTAGTACCGTCCAAGGCATTCTAATTTCAGGCTTTAGATCTTGAGATAACCATAAATGGATTATAAGCACGCATTCTTTTCTTTTAACAAATGTTATTAAGTTGACGATCAATGAAAAATTCAATTTTTGAATTCAATAATTATAATTTTTAATTAAGCACAATTCTCACCTTAACAGGATTGTTTGGTTGTTATTAATAATCCATGGTTATCATTAATCACCCAATAACATACTCGATTAGGATATAGTTAGAAAAACAGTTCGGGGTATACCAAGCCCTTGCACTTAACTTAAAAAAGAAAAAAAAATCATCAGTGACGGGAATATTGAGTAAGTTTAAATCGGCAACGCCTTTAATCTTAAAAAAAATAAATAAAATAAAATAAAATAAAATAAAATAAAATAAAATAAAATAAAATAAAATATAAACAACGTGGGACAAGTGTTAACTTGACAATCGCTCTTCACCTTACAGCACTATAAAAATTTTTTTAGTATACTTTAATACCAAAATGGCTCTGGGAATAGAGCGTTCGCTTTCCAATGATGTGAACTGTGTTCGAATCCCAGCAATAGCTGCGATTCTAAAATCCGCATCCGGCTTGCACCAACCACAGTTCTGACGTGAAATGTACTCAGTGGTAGACGGATCATGGGTTAAAATACCTTTACCGTGGTGGGTTTCGTGGTTATCATCTCCATGCTGTGGAGAACGCGAATTAGTTCCATCAAAAAATCTTCCATGAAGGCAAATTTCTTTCAAAGCTTGATCCAGGAATTTCCTTGTCTTCTGGTTTGGATTCAAAATTACAAGGCTACGAAGTTGAACACTAGTTGTCTTAAACCCAAAATCTGGTCAGCTGTTCAATAAGGGTTATAAAAATATAAAACTCCAGTTGAAATCCGAACACAAGTCGAAAAGTTTTCATTATTTGAGGTCGACGACGGTTCAACGACGGTTATAAAAAAATATGTAATAAAACTATTTCACACCAGTTCTATGGATCCGGTCGTCGGTACCACGGGGAGGCGAAAACAAAACCTAGTTTTGTTTTTCCAGAGACCAAGTTTTTAAGACGAATCACATTTTTTTTCTCTCGATCAAATCAATCATGTCAGTCTCGATTAAATACAGTCCCAATTGTGCTAACTAATTCCTACTCAAGTGTTTAAGGCAATTGTTATTCTTTTCAATTCCTATGGTCACCCAATCCAATAATTAAATGTATTTGTCATCCATCAACCACAATCTGTAACTTTCCAGCTGTTTACAACTGCCATAGACCAATAACCAGGTTTATCAATAACTCTTGTAATCTATTGTACGATACTTTCACTATACTTTTGTAAATATTCTAATGCTAAACTATTGTAGCATGCTTACCTCAATCATGCCTAGCTGCGAACTGCAATTTAGCTTTAACTGTGATCTAATGTTTTGTAATCAAGTAAATTAAACTTGTTATCTAATAATATTGTAACCTGTAATGATAATCTTGTATTTTGTAACCTAATTGTATCAAAGCATAATTGTCAATTAGTGTATCACCATCTCAATTGCCTAATATCCCTAATCAACAATGTTAGCTAAGAGCAGCACTGATGAAAATCCATAGATTAATCCCTCTTTATGTTCGCATTCCTTCTTAAATTTAATTACAAAAATCGCCCCACCGGTCACACAGTCTGTTGTCTCCTCGACATATGCCTTCTTGGTTCAATCTAATTTCTGTTATATATTATTGTAATTCCAATAGATTATTGTAATTTCCAAGTAATGTTATCCAATTAATTTTGGAACCTAATCTTTAATAATTAATTTAATTTTTCGTTTGCAAAAGCAAATGATGCTATTTTAATTGCAATATAAATTCTATTTTGTTTATTTAACTTTTATTTTTTTAATGTTATTGTTTTCCATGTATTAGCTTTTCCAGCAAGCTTAGACAGACGAGCTTTAGTGAGTCTGTAGGGTAATAAGATTTTGTACAAGGTGCGCGGGACGTACACGCGTCTTCTGGGTGACGGCTGCGTGGTTTCCGTGTCCGAGGGGCATGGGTCCTTCAGACCTCCGGAATGTTGCTGATGATTTAACGCAGTGGCCATGAAAAGTCGTAAACCCGCTTAGCGAGTCGACTGGCCTCCTGCGCTGACCAAACTACATCACACCAAAATAACGTAGTGAAACACCGAGAATGTTCTATTACACTGCTTGATGTAATTTAGCAGCAGCCATTTTTAGTACTCAATATCACCAAAATTTAAATTACAAGAAAGATATAAAAATTCCCCTCATTAATGCCCCACATCACTAATCCACATTCCATGCTGTGACGTTTTCCCTAATCCACTCTTAAATTATTGTAAGCAAAAAAGATCAAAATTCTTTAAGAAATAAAAACATATTCCACCTATTAGAAGGATAAAGAAATATTTTAAAATACACGGACGGAAAAAAAAAATTCCCAACGCGAAGAAGGAGTTGTGACAGCTAAACTAAATTTGGTATGCTTGTTTACACAACTGAAAGATAATGTCTATTCAAATTTCGCGCTTGGCGCATAAGTTTGGTGCTAGTTGGGTCATTGAGAACATGCAAATCAGGGTTGCTTTAAATACGTGTTCTATCGTTTGTAAAAGTTATTTTTCGTTACATTTTGACATAGTGAGTTGCTGCTAGTCAAGAAAGAAGCCATCTCTTTGAACGCGGTCGTGTAATAGGGCTGCAAGAAGGTGAATTTTCTTTCCGCGATATTGCAAAAAGACTGGGGAGAAATGTATCCACTGTGCAAACGGTGCAGGATTTTATTTTATTTTGCAACCGTCGTTGAACAGCCGACCCAATTTTGGTTTGACGGTTACTAATGTTCAACTCCGTAGCCTTGTAAATTTGAACCCATTCCAGAAGACAAGGGAACTGCTGGATCCAGTATTGGGAGAAATTTACCTCCATGGAGGAGTTTTTAATGGAACTAACCCGCATTTGCGTTACATGAAGAGGAAAACTTCGAAGCATGTCCCGGTTAGCCTGGCGGCGAGAGGATTCGAACCCATGATCCGTCTACCACTGAGGATATCTTACGTCAGTCCTGTGGTTCGTGCGAGAAGGTGCTGAATTCGTATCGACCAGCCATCGCTGGGATTCGAACCTGGTTCACCTCACTGGAAGGCAAACGCTCTATTCCCTGTGCCATCCCGACTCCATTTTGTTCTGGGAGTCACTACTCAGAGGGAAGACCGCCGTTTATGACATATGGCTATGGTGCACCGTACTGAATCAGAAACTCGAGCTGCAGTTGGCACTGTATTGACACAACGAACTGTTATAAATCGGCTACTTCAAGTACAGCTACGAGCAAGACTTTCTGTAGCTAGCATGCCTCTCACTCCAAACCACTGCCGTTTACGGCGTGAGTGGTGTCGAGTTAGGCTCACTGTAGGACAGAGTGGAGATCTATTGTGTTTTCTGATGAAAGTGGCTTCTGCCTTGATGTCAGTGATAGCCAAGGGAGCACATGCTACCGACCTGTCTCTGGTATAGACACACCTGGAGTTCTGATCTGGGAAACAATTTCCTATGACAGCAGGAGAACTCTCGTGGTTATTCCAAGCACCTTGACTGTCAACCTGGCGATTCAATCAGTTTTGTTGCCATTCATGAGCAGCATTCAGGGGAGTATTTTCCAACTGGATAACGCTCGCCTTCGTTACCCAACATGCTCTACAGAATATCGAGATATGGCTTTGTCCTGCTAGATCACCAGATCTTTTACCAATCGAGCAATTATGGGCCATCATTGGACGACAAATTCAGCGTTATCCACAACCAGGATTAACTATCCCCGTATCTAATAACCGAGTGCGACACTCATGGAACTCCATCCCACAAAATGAAATAACGCATCTGTATGACTTAAAATATGCCCGTTTGCATGCTTCAAATTCTGGTAGTTACACCATCAGTTATTAATGCACCAGTATTTCATTTAACCGTGATTATAAAATTTTAATCAATTAAATATGTCACTCAAACGCATTGCCGAAATTTCATGACTCAACGATATTTTTTTTCTTTGTGTTGGTATTTTTTTCCACCAGTGTATTATGCTGTATCATAGTTGGCGCATTAATTATATTTTGAAATTAACTTTGAGTTAGATTGTATCGCCAAATATGGAACCTCAAACGGGAATAAACAAAACTTTTGCCCAAACGCCTGAAATGAAATAATTTTGGTTTTACGTTTCAACTACTAACGCATGTGCACTGTTACATAGTTTATTTATTATTTCTTGTACAGAACTTTGTTTATAAATTTTAATCATCGGAATATTTGAATTTAGACTATGCATGCATACATTTTAGCACTCAGTTCTTAGATTTTAATATTTTTGGGAAAATTCCAAATAGTAGTAATAATTTGAGTTTCTTTTTTTTTCTCTTTCAGAAATTCAGTACTTTCATCAGCGTGACCATCAGTCTTTTTGTTGGAGCAGTCATTCTCAGTAAGTTAACATTTTCCAGATTCTATCTTTTTTGTTTCTCAGTTATTGTTATAAAACAGTGATCACCAACCAACAATCGCGAGCGACCAGTAGCATGCGATAAAATATTTTTTGGTACATCGAGTTGTTGCACCGAATGGTTAACATAAAAATGTAAGTTAATAGGCAATTAACCAAATGAGGAGTTTTAAGTTGGTAACTTACTTTAAAATTTAAAAAGGGTGAGATAGCTCAAAAGCTCCATATGTTTGATTATTACAGATTTTTTCTTAGGGAGTGAAATTTTAGAAGAACATAAAATTCAAATTGTTTTGATACGCCCAAACTTGCGTATTTTGTTCCATATTCCACACTGTTGGAAATTTTGGAATGTGTTCAATCATAATGTTCAAATTTGCTGTGACTGTAATGTGGTGCTAACTTGTGCCGTATTATAGTAATTCTTAAACCATATTATTTTTCATACATCGTAATTATTAAACTGAAATAAAACATCGTTTACTTAAACACCATATAAAGATTTGAGCAATTTTTCAGCGTATTATGGTTAATCTGAGTATATTTTAATTCATATATTTGTATTTAATTGATTACTCTTTAAATTATTTGTTTACAATCTGATTTTCTTTTATTTCGAAAACTTAATTTTTATTTTAATATTTTTTAACCTAATATTGAGTATATAATAATCGATTTAAATTTCAAAATCGATTCTTGGGTTGCGAAGAAAATCTTTTCTAAATTTGAAATCGATTGTAAAAAAAAAAGCCTTACATCTAGAAACAGGCGGAATTGCCATTGTAGAGAGCTTGTCTCGAATATTTACTACTAAAATAGTAATACAAAAGATTGGATTGTAATAATGTGGCGTCATTGACGTCATTGGCGTCATCTTTTGACGTCATTGATAACACTGAATGTTGATTTCAATGGGATACCTACAAGCACAGTGTGGGTATCTTGATCCTGATTGGTTGTTAAAATCAGACTTTGTTTACGTTATCAACTGTTCTTTCCATTCTATTTCGAGTAACTTAAGACCGTCAAGTATCAGCTCTCTTAAGTGACACATTCTATATCCTTACACCAAGATTTCAATTCTTTCACGATATATTTTTTACTTAACACAAAGGCAGGCATGAAGACATGTAGAACATAAACAAACTAATTATGCATCGAAATTGCCGGGTGCATAAACCAAAAATATATCACGGTTACAATAAACGGCATAAGCAAATAATAAATCTAATTCAAGTAAAAGACGTAGACAAGAAAGAATTATATTTCAACAAATTCGACGTGCACTGTTTTCATTTAAATTCCGTTAATTAACATTCTAACTTATGTGGAGAAACTTAGCTCAACTTTAATACGCCATTTTGCTTATAAACAATCAGCTGGTGCTGACGTCATAAGTCACATGTGTGGGTGGGAGTTATTTTCTTCTTTTTGAAGTGTAAATACCCAATTGTTAGCTCTCAAGAGGAGAAATCAGGAGCCATAGCAAATAAGAAGTCAACAAAAGGCATATCCATTTGAATTGAACCTGCAGGATTCCTGAAAACAGTAAAAGTATTTTTTCTCAGTTGAAAGGCGTTAGATAACTCGGCTGGAGGTCGCCCACATATTTTGGTTAGACTATGTTGAATGATGATTAGGAATGATGTTTGAATAAAAACGTCTTCCATTTGCTTTTATATTTAAACATCAGAAGAAAGTATTTCCATCAAAAAAAAATTTGTTACTATAGCGGATGACTAGTCATTTTTTAATTCTTTCTGAACCTATATATATTTTTTATATCTTTAATTTTAGCATTTTATGGCTAACTTAGAAACTTGTAGTAATAGCAAACTTCCTGAAATATGCCGTACTCCGTATATCGAACTTTTATAATACTTTCAGTTAGCTCCCGCTATCAAACAGGCTTTAGTGTTTCGTACACCCACTTTCATCAATTGTGATCTGACAGATTTTAATAATACTTTTGCTTTTTCCCCGTTTTCATATTAATTTGTGAAAACCAATGAGCACATTTTTTTCCATCTTTATTTTTGACAAAATATACATTTGACAATTCTCAATATATATATTAAGTGTGGTTATTACAGAACACTCTGTCTATAAACATGGTTTATTGGTACACAATGACGAAAAATTAACAAAACTCATCTAAAAGTTAACAATATACTTCAGCGCAGACAACTGCCACTACAATCTATCTCTTAAAACTTTGTAAAAGATATACCTATAAAAGAAACAAAATAATAAAATTTATAACTTTTTTAGTGACCCTTATTAATTTTTCTTCATCAGTCCTTTATAAGCCGACGGAATTATACTACCCACAAATTCATTAATTTTCAAATGTCGTCCTATGTCCTTCTATGTGACAATCTGCTGAGAAAAAAAATTACTGATGAAGGAATTTGCTTACATAAATGTATAGAACAGTAAAGGTTTGTGTGAGATCAAGAAGAGATGACAACATTGGGGAGCTATTTTTACCTATGCATTATGCATTCGTTCATTTCTCATGGAGTTTATTTGAAGCTATAAACACAGAATTTATTAATTCGGTTATTTATTAGACAGTAATTATTATTATGAAAATTATTATTGTGGAAATTATTATTATAGTTATTTATGTACGGTCAATTCTTTGCAGTAGATAAAATTTTGAAGTAGTAATTTTAGATAATAAGCTAAAGGAATTTCTTTTTATGTATCAATACCAATTCCAAAAAAGGAAGTACTGCTTTTTCTTTATTTTCAAGTGATTTGAAAGCTATATTACCGTTATTTGCCATCTAAGGAAAAGTCTTCAATTATAATTTTTTTTTGAAATTAGTAAATAAGCATTTTCGATGATTTGTAATTATATATACTATGAAATTGAATTACGAATTCACTATCTTTGAGTAAGAAAGAATTGAGGTCTCATTATTAAAATGAATAAAATCATTGAAACTGACATTTTTCGCCTCGACTTTTACTTCCGGGGTTAACGTTTAAAAACCTTCAGCTCTATTTGCATATTGACCCTGACGATTCTTACCGCTTTCAATCCTCTTACAAATTTATTTAATCGTGACTGTAACGCTTCCGGGTGAACATTCACTAACTCAATGAACATGCTTATAGCTTCGACGATTTAAATATTTGTTTATTGAAATTGCTGTCTAATTTAAGGGTCATTTGTTTTCCTCAAACAAAATGGAAACATTCTGGTTATTTATTCTCAATGCAACTTAAACATGTTAACTACTTTTTTTTATATTTATAAGCGATTTATTCATTTTTTAATTAACCGTTTAACATTGAATCGTCATTATTTCTGCATAGTCTAATAGCATAACTGTGTATACGAATGTGTTTTCAAATGATTATTGAAAGAAAAATGCGTAAAAAAAATTGAAAACGATGTTAAAGTCGGGTTTATTGTACCATTTACGTAACATAATTTTCTCGCTGATTGCTAATGTGAAATGGATTTTTTTTTAACTAGAACGATCTGTTTCTTTGCTCGAATTAAAAAAAAAGGTATCTTAAAATGGTATTTGAAAGCTTAATTTTGAAGTTAGGAGTAAGAATCATTTATCTATTTTTCTTTAAAGTTGGAGACATTAAAAATTATAAATGAAGTGGACAAAAAAAAAGTTTGAGAGAATTTGTCGAGTTTTTTTGTAAGCAAACGATAAAAATTTATTTGGTAGAACTAGTTTTATGAAGTTTTAAAATATGTAATCAAATCAGAATATTTTTTCAATTTTATCGATAAATGTTCTTTGTTTTATCGATATTTTTTTTAAAAAAATTCACTGAATATTATTTGTTTTCAATACAAAGAGAGAATTTATTCATAATTAATTCAAAAATAAAAATTGTTCTTTTAGTACGGGTGGAAAATTTGAAAACGATTTTTTTTAATTATTTATTATTTAATCATCTAAGTAAATTATATTACTTAATTATTTAAGCAGAATATTTAAATAATTTATAATAAAATTTAGCATATAAGGATAACTCTTGTGTTAAAAACTTACGATTTTGTAAAATTTAGATTCACATTTCTAACTAACCTTTTGTAGGAGAGAATTGATAGCCGATCTATATTTACGTCACCGTCATATTAGCTGTGGAGGTTGTTGTTTTAAACACTCTATAATTTAAAAATTATTTTGCTATAGACAAAAAAAAATCGGCCTTATTTTCTCACCTTAAAATCTATTCCAACCAGCAAGCTTTAAGGTATTAAATAAGGCATCTGATAAGCTAAACTATTTCTATTCTTCCAGAATCCTTGGGTAATTTAAAAAAAAAAAATAATTTGTAAACAACCAATCTGAGTTTGTTACATATATGACCTTACCCTATTATGCAATCAAACGGGTTTAAATTTGACAAAAGCCATCTGTTTTATAGCGAAAATCCGATTTTATTTAAATCAATTCATATATAAACAGGCCAAGGCATATTTGTAAAACCTTCACTAATACTAGACATTAATTTCTTTTTAGTTGTTTAAAAAACCGCACATGCTACAAAATAGCGTATTAAACGAATTACAATACGATTTTAAAAAAAGAAATCATGATTCACTTAAGTATTTATTTGTGATAAAATGGAACGAGTAGGTAAAATAATTTGCGGTATTCTTCTGCACTGAATTGCCCTTGAACTAAAAACACCAGTTGTTTTGTAAATCGCTGATAGTTTTTTATTTATTTTTTTAAATGAAATTCGGTAAGCGTGTAAACAAGATAAAAAAAAAAAGATGACAAAGGCGTGGCGTACCAAATCACATCGAGTTCATAAGAATAGCTAAAACTTTTTTTCCCCTTGTTCCTAATTAATTCATGAACGCGAGATAATTTTTTTTTTGTATTCGAAATTATTTTTATTTACTGTTTTTTTTCCCTTCATTGTTCATTGAACTGAATTATTCATTACCGAAAAAAATACATTTGAAACCACATGAACTTCTCGAACCTCAATAAAATGAATTTAATAAATTAAAATTCTAAATTTTTACCAAATAAATAATAATAAAAACTAAGTTAATTTTTAAAAGTTATTTTTTCCTGGAATTATCTTTTGGTAAACGAATTTTACACTGCGAAAAAAAAAAGAATCTTTAAGTTTGAAAAAATAGTTTCAGAGCTATGGCAAAATACCCAAAAAGTGAAATTAAAAATACACCTGCTGGGGGGAGAGTATCGACCATGTCAACCTTCATCCATGAAAAGGTACCCCACCATAGAATCAATATGTACTAGTGAAATGGAATTATATTTTTGTAGTGGTAGATATACTACAATACTCTCCCACCAGAATTATATCTGTGATAGAATTCGATGAACGGATACCACTAATTAATTCATTGCTGTCTTCTAAGAAGCCGGGAGAGCTGTATAAAGATCACTGTGTTTTTTTAGTGCTGGTCGTGAGAGCTGAATTAAGTTCACGGTCGTGGTCGAGCCTGTGTTGACTTTTAGCAGTCTAGCTTATACGTTGTGTGTGATCGAGATTGAGAAGCATCAGCGTGAGGAGGACAATGTCGCAGTCACAAGTAGCAAGTCAAATGTTTAATGTGGATCGTCCATCGAAATAGGCGTGTTCAAATCATAGTGAGCGTTTCTACCAAGGTAGGCGTGTCACATCGCGTCCGGGTCACCAATGTGGGGAGAGTAGAATTCGACCATGAATTATATTTTTGTAGAGGTAGATACACTACACCAGTAATATTTTTTACACAAATTAGTTCGCACATTTAAAGTGAATTAAAAACTTTAAAATTGCATTTAGTGTGGGAAACTCAGATAACTGGAACATAATTCATTCAAGTTTATCACTTTTTTTTTGGAGTACCAGACGCAATTCATTTAAGTTTTTCGTCCATTTTTAGAAGAATAAAACAAAGAAGCTGGTTTGTCTTTCACACTTCATTCAAAGAAAACTATTTTTTTTTGTATGTCATTTGTTAGAAACCTATGCTAACAAAAAAAAACTTTGTATACGTCAAACTTTCATGATATTTTAACAATTTATAAGGTCGTGGGATGAATTTGAATGAATTAAGTTGAATGAATGAAGCTGACTGAATGAATGAAATTGAAGTAATGAATTTGGCTTTCCGCCAACTTCGTTAGTTTTTGAAACGTCGACGGAAAGATATTTTCTCATCTATGATTTCTCTGACCATCTGTTGATTATTTCTGCAAATAAAAAAAAATACAGATGAAGGGCTTAATTTGCACAAAGAGAAACAGTGAAAGTTTGTAAGGGGTCAGAGGGAGGTCAACACTGGAGAGCTATTTTCTCTAGTGCGTAATGCGTTCATTTAATTGATCATTTCGAATTGAGTAAATTGAGTTCGAATTGATTTACGGTAGGTGAATTTTAGAAAATCAAATTCACTTTCTCTCCAAAAAAAGAGACTTAAAATCGAATTAACTATATATATGAATTGCAAAATTCAAAATATTGCATAGGACACTAAAACTTTTTACTGTGGCTTGGTTCAACTCATATCAACATCACAAGTTCAACCTATCGCTTGTTTCAGCATTACAAGTTTCAAGCTCATCACAAGTTTGTGAATACGTTAAAGAATTTATCGTCTATCAAACTTTCGGTTAATTTAGGGGTACGAAATTTTTCTAGCTTAGTGACCCCTGCCTTTGACGTTAATGCAAGCATTAATCATCGTAATATTATCGCCTAACAGAAACTATTATCAAATCTCAAAAAACTTTGAACTTGCTGAAGTGTTCAAATTTCAACTGGAGTTTTACAGTTCATTATTATTTAAGTTTCAATGATTTCTGTAAGCTCCTATTTCCAAAGAAACAAATTTTGCATCAAGAAGCACTTGCATCGAAATTTTGATACTTCAAAAAGCTTCTCATAAGCAAAAGTTTTTATTTTAGTGTTCGTAACTTCTTTATTAATGAAACGTGACGGCTTTATTAATTTAAAATATTCTTTATTAATGTTTAAAAAAAAAAGATTTTTAAACATATTCTTGTTCAAGCGATGTAGATTATTTTATTTAAATTTTACTGCTGTAATACGCAGTCCCAAAAAGTCCCAACTCCCTGTTAGTTTTTTTTTGTATACATAATTATCATTTTATAAATCTTAAATTATAGATTTGACTAAAACAAATTATTGAAACCGTGTGATATCAGAAAAGAAGAAGACATTTAATAATTTCAATTTTTTATTAACGTAAAACTAGTTTACATAGAGAGTACAAGCATCTTAAAAAATTTTCATTTGTCTGGATTTAAGTATGTATAATTCTTCAAACTGTTGGAAGCTCTACTTAAACTCATGATAGTTAGATGTCATAAGTTCGACATGCTGTAAAATTTCTTTCGTTAATTGAATTCTTGCACTTAGTCAATGTTTTTTCCAGTCATTGGCAAGTTCTTGCAAGAAGTTCAACGCCTTTGAAGGTGCGTGTTCTTTATAGATTCTGCAATTTTCAGCTTTTTCAGTGTGATGCACCCAATTAATCCAAGCCACACTTTTGTGATACATTTTCTTTATTGTTGTCGTTGTTCCATAAATTCAAAGCTTAAGCCTCATTTTTCATGACCTATTTTTGTGCACGAAATCTTCAACTAATTAAGAACCTTCCTTACACTGGTCTTAAGAACAGCCACCAGACATTCCACCTTTTGCATCATCAGTTTGGTGCATTTTCTCTTCTGCAAAGAGTAATAGTTGTTGTATATCTTGTAATTTACTGTAACTGAATGCTCCAGGCACTTTTTACACGATTTCCTACTTTGTCAGTTAGATAGAAAGTCATACTGATCTATTTGTCTTTCTTAACAGAAGTCAAAGTGCCAAAGTTATTTTAGTTAGAAAAAAAATCCAAGAGTCGCAGAAAAAAGCTCTTTACATATTCTGACTCTTTTGGCTTCTTTATTCTTGACCAAACTACATCAATGCTCCGTCGTAGCTATGGAAACCTTGGTCCAACCACAGACCTAAATTTAAATGAATGATCATCAGAATTTGATAAATTGATGAGAAAAATAAACACTTTAGGGTACTGGGTTTGAAACGCAGAACAGTACTGAATATAATAGTTTTAGCATCTGTGTTTCGTAACATAATAAGCAAAAAATAAAATGGAAACATCTTATACTTCATTCTTATATTTCCTCGGTTAAAAATGTCAGCTGATTGCAAATTAAAACAACGGTAGGAAATTTTTTTTCCTCTAAAATTGAATTTTGATTAAAAGCGTTATAAGTGCATTTTTGTTTCTGATAAATACTACTTGTATTACTGTCATTAATTTAATGAATTTTTCAAAGATACGGTAATCGTGATTTTTCTTCAGTGTTCGGCATTTTCAGATTTTCTGTTGATACTTAAAAGAAAATGTTTTTATTTAAATAAAAAAAAAATTAATTCATCTTTTTTATTCACTAATTGTATGTTATATAGGATTTTTTTTAAAATCAAAAATGTCCTCAAGTTAGAATAAGGGTATATAGAGATTTTACTGTAAGTCATCACCATATTGGATTAAAAGGTTTTCAATGACATAATTTTTTCCATTTTTTCTTGCAAAAACTCTGAAACTCAGCAAGAAAATGATTAATTCTTTAGAACAGAGCACTGGAAGATGATACAAGCTTCAATTTTTTCCTAACTACAAGTAAAGTTTAAATTGCCATTTTATCGTCAATTAAAATTTAATTTCATATATTTTGAGACTTGCTTAAGTAAGGATCTTCAACCTTTTGTGTTCGAGGGCCGCAGCTATAAATTTGCGAAATAATGGAGGTTCACTTGTACTAATATAGGTGCAGAAATTCTGTAGTGGAGTATAATTACAGTTAATTATAGAACTGCTGAGTTTTTTTAAAAATTTCTTTCTTAATTTTTTGAAGTCAACCACTTTTACAACTACACCCAAAAATTTGAAAAGGACTTAGTACGACAATTTTCCTCATGAAGAATATAAAAGTAATATATTATTTATAAGTAATAAGAATATATAATAAGATATAAATAATAATAAAAATAATATAATAGAGAAAAATCTTAAAATGTTTTTTAGTCATAAAATTGGGCAAACTATTGCACAATATTCGCTAGGTGCCAAGAGGTTTAATATAAAAAAAAATTAAATTTTAGCAATCTATATTTCCATTAATAAATTTGTTTGAAAATTATATTTCATTCTGTCAAAAATACTCTGTTTGAGCTAAATGCTTAACAATTGAAAAATTTAATTTTATATCAAAAATAATAGATATTAAGTTTAAGAGTCCGTAATCGCTAATGGGATGCACCTTTGGTCAACTGCCTGGAATCGTAGCCATCCCTTACGCTATTGACCATATAATGGAACAATGAATGAACTATTCAACTATTCTGATTAATTAATTACATTAAAAAAAGATCAACTAAAGTGACGAAATCAAGTACTAATAAAAATTACTTCAAATAAACTCACTAGTACGTACATTTGAAAATTTTTAATCTTGTAATTTATTACGTACCTTCTCTGAATCGTAATCCTTCATATCAGCTCTTAATCTTTTATTTTTAGTTCTTTATCATTAGTTCATTATCTTTGAACCTTTAACCTTTATCCTTAATCCATAATCCGTAATCCATAGTCCTTAAATCATAATCCTTTATCAGTAATCCATAATCCTACACATTTTCTGAGAGGTTTGTCCAATCAGTATCCTCAGTCTGCGTCTGAGCAATTTGTGAGAAGTTTGTCCAATAAATATCATCAGTCTGCGTCTGAACGGACACAAATGGGAAAACCCATGGATGAACTGTGTCCAGGATTACAGCACGCTTCCGATAATATTTGGCAAGCTTCTGATAATATTTGGCAATTTTCCTCTCATCCAAATCCCCAGCTTGATCACTCTTGCATCCAGAGCAAGAGCTCAAATGGGCGAAATATCGCCTCAATCTCTTAAGCCACTTCATGACTTAAAAATTAATCAATTTGCAAATCTCCTTGAAAAAAAACTCAAGATAGCGCCCCAAATACAAAGTTTGGAATGACAATAATCACTAAAGTATCTCTTTAAACAATACTGACACATTGTTGCATTTAGAATAGTTGTGTTTTGTAATTTTTCTTTTAACAATGAGCAACAGTACTAATATTTTCATTGTTATAATAAAAAACGAGATTCAAATAACTTTAGGTCTATATATAATTCAATGCAAAAGATTAGAAAATTATATAATTAGTAGAACAATATATTTATATACATATAGAAATTTAGCACAAAGTATATAATACAAAATATCTAATACGCGATATTCTTTTCCACACTGAAATTGTAGAAATTTTTTTTGTCCGTTATGTGTTCGTTCATATTATTATTTTTCTTCGAGTTTTATAAATACGGATTTTATTAGTTCGGTTATAAATACTGAAGACCAGTTCCTTACTGTTCAAAAAAATTTATTATTAGTAAAATTTTCAAATTCCCACCCGCTTTCCCACCAAAAAACCAAAAAAAAATCTTGAGAAATCAAATAAATTTTTGAAAGAAATGTAAAAGAATTTCTTTTGATAAATCAATACCAACCCAAAAAATATTTCAGCAAAAAACTACTGAAAAAAAAACAGTTCACTAAAGGGTTAAATTTTAAGAAGTACTTTGGTGTATACATCAACCTTATACAGGGTTCGTTCGGTCCTTAAGAAATTTTAAAAGTGGCTATTAAAAGTGGCTAAAAAAAGTAGCAAATTTCTTTTTATCTACCTTCACTATGAAATTATAAATTCTATTCACCATGTGTGTGATGTGATGTGAATAGGTGAAATCTCGGCTTTTGGTGCGAAGTGTCACTTACCGATTCATAGAATTTGATTTGGCATAAAATTGGGTAGGTATATGTTAAATAAACAATTTAGATAAGGGGTAAAAATAGGAGAAAACTCCATTGTCAAGATCTAAAATATTAAATGAGTTATGCACATAATGACGAGCACAAGGTTTAAAATCAGTTATATAATAAAACAGCAGTAGTGGTATATTTACAGAATAATTATATTTACATATATATACAAATATTAGAAAATTAGCAAGTAGATTAGATATGTACAATGTTAGTGGACCTCTGTTAGTATAGTGACCCGGCCGTTCCGCTATTTACTGCTCGTGCCGGGTTGCTCACTATTCTGATTATTATCAGCAGTGTGACACCCCCAGATCGGACCCTGCAGAAAGGGTTGCTCTTTCACCAGGGTTGTCACATGCCGGCGTTTAAGCTGAGTGTGTGTAATGATATGTGTTCATTGAGTCTGGCTGTAATATTTAGATATTAAGCAGTCTGAGGTTAGAAATGCAGTGAGAGGGCTGATGCTCGCATTATCCCTGATAATTTCTAAGTCAAATATTTTATTGAAATTAGATGCGTTGCAATCTTTAGCATCCTTGTAGAATTTGACGTTTATTTTAGCCATGAATTGGTTAATATCGTCGATTCTTAAGTCTTTTTTAATAGAGTTGTTGCTGATCGCCCGTGGGGCACCCAACATAGTTCTTAATAGTTTACCTTTTTTCTTTAAATTGTTGGTAAGGGTGGTCAGTATACTGGGCTACCATAAGTCAGTATTGGTCTAATTGCTTGTAGATAGATAGATCTCTTATTAGCCAAGTCGAGTTTGAAGTTTTTATTTAAGATAGTATACAGGGCAAAAACCGCTCCTCTGCTTCTCTTAATAATATCATCTATATGTTTGCTCCAGCTTAAATTGAATGAAATAGTGATGCCTTGGTATTTCACCTGTTTAACTGGTGATATATTTATATTGAATAGCCTAATGTTTGATATTTTCTCGTATTTTATCTTGCTATTTATAATCATATATTGACTTTTAACTGGATGTAATTTGATCCTCCATTTGGAGCACCAGTTCTGGACAATAGTCAGTTTGTTTTGTAGTAGTTAATTTTTTTTTTTGTATTGAGGGATTTGGTGATTAACGCAGTATCGTCTGCGTATAGTGCTACTAGTTCGTTATTATTATTGATATCTGTTTCACATTTCACTATTTGATATCTTTATTAGAAAATATTAAGCATAGTGCTTTATAAAAACTTAATAAAATCCTTTTTGTTTTATTAATTTTGCTGCCACTTTTTAATTTTTAAGGACTGTGTAAACCTTACTTACATGTATGATAAAGAGATCATTCTAATTGATTAAAATATTAATAGTTATTATCATTTATATTTAAATGGCTGTCAAACATATATGGCAGCGTTACTTTTAAAAAGTAACGAGTAAAAGTACAAGTATTTTTAAAAAAAGTAACGAGTAAAAAGTAAAAAGTTCTTATTTTAAAAAATAACGAGTAAAAAGTACAAGTAAAAGTACAAGTACTAAATAAAAAAAAGTAACGATTTAAAAGTACATTTCTAGGAAATCGAAAATTCAAAGTAACCTAAAATTTTATTGAATAATATTCTTATGCTCTTTAATGTTTTTGCAAAATTGTTGTTATTTCTTTAATTATTTTTAATTTTGAAAGTTACGAACATTAATTTATTTTTACATTCGGAAGAATATTATAATATAATTTTATAATATAATCGTATAATACAATTTTAAAATCAAATACAATTTTAATATCTAACTTTTTATGGATTTGCACGAAAAAGAAAATTTATCTATTGATTTTAAATTTTAGTTTAATATTTTTATTTATTTAAATTACCATTCATTTAAAATTGTTTTGCTCTATAGAAACGCGTTTTAAAAGCACAAACATAAACAAAGCAAACACGGGGTTTCAGATAGCTTTGTGATCTTTGAGCTAGTAAAAAATAATTGAATGTACAGTATAAGTTGAAACAGAACAGTCTACAGTTTTCTATGTAACAATGGCTAATGCTGAAGTCATGCGAGAAAATCATTTTCCGAACATTTCTGCCTAACGGAATAATTAAAATTTGTAAACGAATTTTAGTATTAGCGGCTAAATTAATACCTTCGAGTTTTCAAGAGTTAAAATAGTAATTATAATAGTTTTCAATAGCACAATTAGTTCTGAGATTTGACTAGGCTTTGTTCGACAAGGTCGGGCATAAACATAATTTTAGTAAAAAATGTACTAGGTAAAAATGTATTTAGCAAAAAATGTATTAAGACAAAAATGTATTATTAGTGAGTTCAAAAAGAAAATTGAAAAACGTAATAACAAAATCCCACATTTTTTATTTAAAATATATTAAATAAATGCATAAAACTCGAAAATGAATGAAAATAACTTGTTAATTAATATTTTTGTTTATTTTGCAAAATAATTGCATTTCGAAAGTGATGTCACTGAGTCTGCTGCGAGAATTTCTCTGAACGTGCTTAGGCACGCTGAATAAGCGCTCCACGGGAGGTCAAGGTTTTTAAACACGAAGTTAGCTGTGAATATATATATTTTGCACATTAATTTTATAAATTACAAAAAATATAAGCATTTTTTTTTTATTTAAATTTTTTTTTTTAGAAAGCTTACCGAGTTATGGAAAAAAGTAACGATTTCAGTCGACATTTCCGTTACAAATACTTGTACTTTTTCCATAAAAAAGTAACGAAAGTACAAGCAAAAGCACTAAATTTAAAAAGTAACGAAGTACAAGTAAAAGTGCGTACTTTTTACTTGTACCGGCGGTACAAGTAAAGAAAGTAAAAGTACTGCCATATATGCTGTCAAATGAATCGGGCTTTGAAGTGAATAGATGGCAACCTTAATTAAAAAATTATAATTAATTATAGATTCAATCTAAGCCAAAGTTGTTGCTGTATGCGTCACTTTAAATTTTCCAAAAAGCTGTAAGAGGTATACTTCACTTTTTTCCCGTAACCAAAATAATTTTCCTTGTTCTGTCAAATTCGTTTTTTATTCTATCCTGTTTTATTGAGTGCGGCATATTGCTGTTAACGTTTAAACACTCGTACACAGCTTTTTAGTTGTTGAATACATTAAAAACTCAAAGAGAATCAACAAAGTTGACTTCAATCTAGCATCGTTTAGTTAGTGTCGGTCTCTTTAACGTTACCTGAAATAACTTCGACACTATGACGACACAGTTACTAGATGCGATGTTTTCTCCATTAAGCTTTTAAGTTCATTGTGTACTTAACCTGTAAAAGAAAGATGTCCGAATTAAGTAACTTAAAAACAGCTTCCTGAGTGCATAATATTTAGAAGGTTTAAATAGAGAGCATGCCTTCAAATATATATATATATATATATATATATATATATATATATATATATATATATATATATATATATATATATATATATATATATATATATATATATATATATATATATATATATATATATATATATATATATATATATATATATATATATATATATATATATATATATATATATATATATATATATATATATATATTTCATCATCTCAAACTTCGCTGGCCAATTTTTTTTGACATATTTCCATTGTTACCTGTAACTTACATAAATTGTGTCTAGTTCATAAGGTAACTTACATTACATACCAATCGCGAAGAGATTGCACCAATTGTACAAAATGTGATTGTCTAAAAACGTAAATTATTTCTCTATGTAATATTTTTTTATGAAAATATTTTGATTAATTTAAAATGTATTTCAAAATTCTGCCTCTTATTATTGTGTAATATATTAGAAGATAATAATGCTTATTTTATTTGCTTGCAAAACACATACTTTGTCGAGAAAATATTTTGCCTGATATTATGGCATGATATCTTTTAATATAACTCTGTCTCTTAAGTTAGGAAATAATAATGCTCATTATTCAAAAGTCAAAATTAGTAGAGAGAATATTCTATTCGCCTTTTATAAAGTTATGGGAAGTATACTCCCTATTTATTTCATCAATTGGAGGCTATTTTCCCACCTATGATTCTATATCTGCTGATATCTTCTGAAAAATATCTATGAAGCGCTTTGTTGACATAAATGTGGATAACAGTAAAGGTTGTTTGGGGTCAAGAAGAGAGGCTGTCACTGGGATGCCATTTTTTTTTATGCTCGCTTGTTCATTTAATCATTTCAGCTCATTTGAAGTTATAATAAACACAGATTTTGGTTTTCTTTTCCAATGCACACCGACATTCGTCACGTGGGATGTGTTAAACACTTTACCAAGCAGTACAGATAGTACTGAGAAGAAATAAGAAACATCTGAAATGGATTCGAACCTGTTATCTCTCAGACATGAGATCTTCAAACAAAATTTACAAATTAAGTTATTTATAAGCACAGAAGTTTAAGTTTATGGTAGTATTATTCATACAGTAGTTAAAATTTTGAAAATCCCTCCCAGCTTCCAAAAAAAAAAAAAAATAAAAAAAAATAAATAAATAATATTAAAAAAAAATAAAATGTGGTTCTTAAAATCAAATTTATTTTAGGTAATAAGCTAAATGAATTTCTTTTCTAATTGGATCTCAGTTCCAAAAATATTTAAACATATCATTGATTGTAAAAAAAAAAAAGAAAAAAATAGTCCAAGGGTTAATATCAAATAATAATAACTTATTTTAATTTTTTTTTCCTTCAACCTTCATTGCTGTTTTTTTCACTTCATATATATAGAACAAAAACAGACTTTTTCAAAGGCAAGGAAAAGATAATTACCGAACCATATATTCATCAGACTATTACAAGATTTTTTTTTTCTCTCTTTTTTTGTATTATCGCACTTCTAAGCTTTTATCAAGTGTACATTTTTTTTTAATATCTAGACATGTGTGAACACGCAGAAGCAGTGAGACATGAAATAGGTTCCATTCGAACGATCTCGGACCGTTAAGGGCACACTTTCACTGGAACCGCACGTGAGACCGCTGGTAGTGGAAGCGGTTTTTGTTCTTCTTCGGTCAGTCCCGGAAGTGGACAAGTGCCCTCTTTTGCTCTTTCTCTCCTCCCAAGATCAGAACAGGTTAACCCCCTTTTTTTTTCTTAGCAACTTTTTTTTTATTTATTTTGAATTAGGTATGCAGTTCGGCTTAAAATGTAGGTAACTATCACACTAAAAAATACCTCGCAGAAAAATCAGCAGTGTTTCGTAAAAATATCTCCAAAATTTGCATACAGATGGATTGGTGTATTATTGTGAAAGAGCTTTACGTCTCTCCCCCTACACTTTAATGAAATTTATTACACCATTTTTGTAAACACGAAGTTTCTGAAATGTATATAAAAATACGTTTGTGTATTAACAATGACACTGTTTTGACGGCAATGAATTTTATAGATTTCTTTCTTTCTTTTTAACCAAGCTTTTTATGGCATAAAATCAGCCAACGCTCGCTATAGCGACCCTCCTTGTCAGCGAGAAAATGGGCGTAATAATGTGGCGTCGTTATATCGTTAGTGCACTTTGACGGTAATGAATTTCGTAGATGTTTTTTCGTTACCTCCTTTTCTATAATTTTTAAACTAAGCTTTTTATGGCCCATGTGCAGTCGACGCTCGCTACAGCGACCCTCGTGGTCCGGGTGAAAATGGATGTTATAATGGGACGTCGTTATATCGTTAGTGCACAAAAATAACGTAACGTAAAATAATCGTTCAAAGATGCAAATTTTTTTTAATTAAATAATGTTTGTAGATAAGTAATGACACTATTTTGACGGTAATGAATTTCGTACATTTTTTTGCTATGTTTCTTCCTTTTTTTATTATTTCAACTAAGCTTTTAATGGCATATATGCAGTCGACCCTCGTCGTCTGGGTGAAAATGGACGTTATAATGTGACTTCGTCATATCGTTAGTGCACGAAAATACCGTAACATATTAATCCATAGATACAAAAAAAAAAAAAAAAAAAAAAAAAAGACAGCATATTTTAATAAAACAATGTTGTAGATAAATAATGACACTATTTTGACGGTAATGAATTTCGTAATTTCTTTCTTTCCTTTACTTCATTTTTTTTTAAACTAAGCTTTTTATGGCCTATCTGCAGTCTGCGCTCCCTATAGCAACCGTCGTGGTCCAGGCGAAAATGGACGTTATAACGTGACATCGTTATATCGTTAGTGCTCAAGAGTACCGTAACATATTAATTCATAGATAAACAAAAGACTTTGCATATTTTAATAAAACAATGTTTGTAGATAAATAATGACATTATTTTGACTGTAATGAATTTCATAGATTTTTTTTGCTTTAATTCGTAACATTCATAGATGTAGCTCATTCATAGATTTATTTTTTTTTAAAAAAAATTTGGTTAGCAGTAGAAAAATTGTTGATGATGTAACTATTTTTTATATTAATGTACCAAGCGCAAAAAAGAAGGTATCACCTTGTATGACTTTTGTTCCAATTATCTGATTTTCCCTTTCTGAATTTTAATCTTAATAGTTCCAGAGAAAGGGGGACTTCAAATGTGCCAACTTCCGCAATTAAAAAAATGCACACCCTCTTATGAAAACCCGTTTACTCAAAGATGACCACCTCACGCAAAAAGTAATTTTAAATAACCATTTATACTTTTTCCCTATCGCAAAAGTTTTGAATTATGTATGAGGCCATGGTTTTTAATCAATATATTTTTTTACTACGAGATCTCAAATTTCCTTTATTTTTATTTCGAAAAAGACAAGAAAAGTTTAAAGTAGTTATGTTTAAAATTTTTTTATTTGACAATGATGACTGTTTTATTATTAATTAGTTTGACGAAAATTTCATTTGACATCAATTTGGCTTCAATGATCAAAAATATTTAAATTTTGAGATTAATACGTAAATACAGGGTTGAAAAGCAAAAAATTTGCTTTCCTTAAACGTAGCATAAAAGTTCAACCATGATTTTTCATTAATAGTCGATTATTATTATTTTTTTAAAGTATAAATCCGCTGTTTCTTGTAAGCCGTCTACAAATTTATTTTTATTTTGGTAAAGAGATTTGAATAAACTATAATATTCAACGAATGCCAAGTTTTGTAATAAAATGTTTATGATAGAATGCAGTTCTGCAACTGTTTTTTTAAAAATTTTGCTTTTTAGTTGAATTATTCGATAGTTGCTTTAATTTCAATACTATACATAAGTATGCATATATTCGCAATAATAATTTTATCAATTAATCAATGTATATTTTATAAAAACTTAAATGAAAATGGTGGTTTTCGTGAAAGGTTTCCTTCAATTTTCCTAAATCAAACTCTTGTTACACAAACAATGATTAAACGAAACAGTGTTTTGATGTTTTATGTCATAACAAGTCTTATGCCCCTTTTACTGTTGATTGCTTCGCATTCATCAAATGTTCAAAAAGTAGAGAAAACATGGAAAAAATTACAGAATAATGAAAAAATAGAAGAAAATAATAATTTAAAAAAAAAATATTTAAAGAAAAATTAATAAAATCCGGAAAAAAGGTATAATCTCTTCATCAGCTCACACGATTATAGCAGCAAAAAGGAGTGCTTTCTAATTTTGTATCAATATAGCCAAAGCAAAATATATCAAAGCAAAGCATATGTGCGGAGCACTAAAATAATATATATATATATATATATATATATATATATATATATATATATATATATATATATATATATATATATATAAATTTTTTGACAGGAAGCAAATTGATGTTTGCTAAATAGGTATAATAATTGACCCTTTCATTTAGAAATTTTCTTAAATAT
Organism: Parasteatoda tepidariorum; assembly: GCF_982258835.1. Classification (NCBI taxonomy): domain Eukaryota; kingdom Metazoa; phylum Arthropoda; class Arachnida; order Araneae; family Theridiidae; genus Parasteatoda; species Parasteatoda tepidariorum. Next base: position 105,792,784 of record NC_141760.1, read on the forward strand.
ATCGCACCCCGTCAAGAAAAGTGACACAAGTTAAAAAAACCAGCAATTTTGAGGTTATGTCAATAAAAAATATGTATGAAGTGTCCCATCAAGCTCAAAAAATGTCACATCTCTAACTCGCAATTTATTCAGCTGAGAGCAATTGCGTCAGTTTTGTGTTTATTTCAGAATAAATTTTATAGTATTCTTTAAGTTGATTTTTCTCAAATGCTACATTTTAGAGTTATGGCACTTTTCTTGCCGGGGTGAGATATTTTTCATACTTTTTTCCTTTATTGTGTATTAATTTAGGTCAAAATAAGTAAAAAAAAATATTCAATTCAACATTTTAATAATTTATGGTTTTGAAATACAGCACGAAACATCAGGCTTCTTTTCGGCGTTAAAGTAAAATCTAATCTTTAAAATCTTTTCTTTTTTTAAAAAAAATTTTCACTTATTTGCGGTTATTCAGATTCAAGAGAAACAATTATCCATCATTGAAATTTCTTTAATTTACAAAATCAATCATTGATAAATTTTTTAATATGAAAATAAAAAATTCAAATAACTTTTTTGATTTTGGTACAAATATAATTCTTGTAATCTAACAAATATTTTTAGTAAGTTTTAGACATTTTTATAAGTAAGTAATTTATAATAATAACTGTAGACATTTATATAAATAATAATATAAATAACATAATTAAGTAATACCGAATATCGACGTAATATAAAGAATAATTATAGACATATTAATAATTAAGTAATACCTAAATATATTTTTATATTTTTACTTATAATTAGAGCATCAGAAAAAAAATATTTAAAAGGAGCCGGTGTCTTATCTGCTTCAAAGGTTTAATTAAGTAACGGAAAAAGACAGAAAGACGTATTTTTCATTCAATAAAAATATTTTTTTCGTGGGGGAGGGGTCTCTTAGAAGTATACTTATAAGTACATCAAAGAAAAAATACTTATAAAATTCAATATTATAAAATGTTATAATAATATAATATAATAATATTCTACAATGTTATGAAATTCAATCATCCACAGATAATTCCATTCGAAAATGAATTTTTGAATATATATGAAGAAAAAAAATGTAATTTATATTTCAGTATTATATTATATTGTACCGTCATGTGGGGCTACTTTGTGCAGCGGGGGCTACTTTGGGCAAATTCGAATTTGGCACTTTCCAAGTGCTGCAATTCAGGATTATGTTTTCTTCACGTTAAAAATGTGTGGAATTTGAAGATAGAAGTCCCCTCTATTACTACAAACATTTTTTCGAATTTTAAAACAATCTCAGAGTGTGTTTTGTTTATCCAATGTCAACAACTTTCCGAGAACGTCGGACGTCGAAAAGTGTGCGTGGAAACTTTAGCTGTGAAATGCAAAGACGTTGATAAAACAATTGTCGTAAGTGCAAAATTTTTCATTCATTCATTAATAAACAATTATATCATGTTAGCGTTAAAAAATTTTTTTAAATTAATAACAAATAAACGGAAAATGGAAAAAAATGCACTGTGGGGCTACTTTGAGCAAAGTTTCATTCGTTTTTTTTTTTCGACAGAAAAATTGTCAGACGTCACAAAAAAAAATACCTAGAACGAGAAACTACCCTGATTACACTTTAGAAAAGCTGCAACAATGTTTGCAAGCAGTTGCTGGTGGTATGTCGATTGCAGAAGCTTCTCGGAAGTACAAAATCTACAGAAATACTATCTCTAATAAAATTCACAAGAAACACGTGAAACGTGCTGGTAAACTATTATTTTTCTTCTACAAAGATTTTTCTAATGAATTAATCAAACGATTTAACACATAAAAATATATTTTATAGGACATCAGGTAATTTTGACAGAAACTGAAGAGCAAGTTCTGTCATGTTCATTCAATCATGCATGCTATGTTTAAATTTATCAATATTATAAATGTTAATGAATATGTAATAATTATTATTTTTGAAATTTCCTCCACTTCAATGTTCAAAAATGTATATGGTTTCCTTTTGTTTAAACTCAAATGCTTTGAAATAAACATTCTTTTTAAGAAAAAATTCTTTATAAAAAATGGTTTTTTTAACGCTGAAAATTATTTTCAAACAAATATTTTTGCATATCTTGACGTTTTTGTTATTAAAAATGTCAACAATTTACTTTTTTAACAATTTTATATCAATATTTTACTAAAAACAGGATTAATAAACTGAATTCCTATCGCTGCACAAAGTAGCCCCACTTGAGGGCTACTTTGTGCAAGGTATGTTTTGACTTATTATTTGTAAATATTACATACAAATAATGCCAATATTGATCAAATTCACTCGTTTGAGTCCAGTTATGAATATAATATCGATAAATTTTACTGAAGTTTGAATTAATATAGTTTTTCTACATGTCAAAGTTCAAAAACTGCGAAATCCTGCACAAAGTAGCCCCACATGACGGTATTATAAATATTATTAGTTTTATTATTTTATATTTTAGTAAAAATATAATTCACACAATTTTTGGCCTTTTTAGTAAAAATAACCTTCATACAATTTTTAGGGTTGTTCACCATCATGTTTGGAGAGATATTTCACCATTACACAAAAATCAGTCAGTGGAAATCAGTCTTTTTTTCAGCTAATCTTCTGTTTCTTGACAAGTTTTCTCTCTCGTTCATTCAAGCTAAACTGACTTCATAATTACCCTCTGTCTTTTTCAGGGTCTTTGTAAAAGTGCTTTTGCCACACTGCTTTTTCGAATTCAGCATTGGTTTTATTTTTTTTGAAATCTGTAATTCGCAGAGCCTCTAGGTTCCATAAGTTTTTATATCACTAGTGTGGATCAACATAAATGTTGACAAGACATTTCTTTCTGAAGTGTGGACATGAATCTTCCTATGACTGTCCATCCGAATATAACTTCCACACTAACCAATCCGTTTCATAATTTTTGAATTCGTCCTATAAACAGTCCTAAAAAGATTTTCATATTTTTCTACCCCAATCTGAGTTTATGGCATTTTGCAGCTTCATTTCTGTTACCAGTGGCCCAGATTGCAAGCTAGTCACAGATCAACAATTGTTTCGAATTTTAAAGAACTAATTGTGATTTTTTCTTCTAATTAACTAATAAATAATTTCATGTCTATAATTACATCGACATTTTTTGACGAATTCTATTTATCTACAAAAAGTACCGTCGCAACCAACAAATTCATAAAATAAATTTTAAATACAACTGACTAGCATTTAAGACTAAGTTTTAAATCTGGGATTGAACTGGTTTTGTTTAAAAGAGATTTTTATTAGTTATTTTCGGTACAATTAATAACGGTGATTGTCTTGTTTGCTGATTTATTCGTAGTTGGAAAAAAAATTATCGAATCTCTAAAATACGTTTCTTTAAAAAAGAAAAAAAAACATTTTTTTTATAAGAATTGTTTTCAAACTTTATATTTATCCTACTTTTGAAATTCTTTTTGTGAAAAAAAACTAGGTTCGATTTAAAAAAAATTAAAACTCATATTTCAGAAACATTTTATCACTCTGAAAACGAATATGAATGAGAATGAAAATGCCTGGTACATTAAATCAAAGAATGTTAAAAAAAATAATAATTATTATTACATACATAATGTAAAAGGAAATTTTACGATTATCTTTACATTTACGATTCTTTTATTTTCAACACTCTCAATTCTAAATAACAGATGAATCTTTCATGTTTTTTTTAAGAGTAAAGAACATTTGTTTTGTTTTTAAATAATAATATTAAAAATAATAATAAATGAAAATGTGGAATGCTTGATTGCATAGAAACAAATGAAAGCTATTTGAAATATTTAATTTATACACTCATTACTTTCAATATTTAAATTTAATCAACTCAACATTACAACTTCGGTAAACTTATATGAAATTCACACAATAACTTATTGTGCCCATAGAATAATATGGGAGAAAACTTAATTTTCGAGTAACAAAGCAGCCAGATCTAAAAGCTTTTTATCTATAATCATGAAATTAAGAGTTTGCGTCTATCCGTCCTTTTTATAACTAAAAGTAAAAGCAAATTTAAAAAAAAGAGAAATCGTTGAATTTAGCTGAGTCAGGTTAAGCAAAAAGTACCCAAAAATAAAAGAATCTATGTACTAAAAATCGAAATCAGCGGAATAATGACACTAATTAATTTGGGCGAAAATCACCATACAATTGTGGCTACCAGTAATACTCACCTAATTTTTAGAATAGTTAGTAATTAAAATTAAAAAAAAACTATTTACTCTAGAAACCAAAATAAAATTAATGAAAAATGGTAGTAATTCGTTTAGGAGGAGAAAAGTAAAAAATCTTTATGCTAGTATTCATTCCATAATTAATTTTGGTAATAGGTACTACTGCTGTTGTGATCATTGGTACAATTTCAATAAATATCAAATATACTAATTCAGATACAATGTGTTACATTAGTACATTTGGTACCTATTAAAAAGGCATCAATACTATGACAGATACAGTGGACACCCCAGAAAATTGCTTAGTTGGGGTAAATTTTAGTTTTCCTGAGTTGACTTCAAAAAACAGAATCACGCCAAATCATACTGAAAGCAGTTAATTCTAACTTGATGGGATAAACTACTAAAAACGTGTTTCGTTTAATCTTATAATGTAAAGTCACATAAAAGGGAAAAATATAGTAATAAATCAAATATATTAGAGTTAATTTAACTTCATTGTGTTATAATATGTCTTTCAGTTTTGTGCATGATTTTGCAGTGTTGTCCTGTGTTGATTTATGGGTAAACTTTTTATTCACCCTGTACGAAGAACTATTATCAGTAGGGGGGAAATGAGAGCTACACCCCACTTTTAAGGTTGATGACCTCTCTTACTTTCCTGCTATGGGTTGAGCGCTTCACCCAACTTCGGATTGATGACCTCTCATCAGTAGGATGAGCGCTACACCCCACTCCCTCACTGAAGATAATTGTTCAACCCCACAGATAAGCTTTTAGTAGGTGGCTCTTACTTTGTAATCCGAAACAATGAGTTTCAAGTGAATTCCTCATTGGCAAAAAATAATAAAAATTCGCAATTTATCCTTCATTACGTTAACAATATTAGTGCTCTTAACCTAGCATGGTTTTGACTAAACGAATGCATCTTAACATTTTCGGGCATTTATTTCTAAACAGCCATGGGCATATTTGAAAACTTTGAAGCTAACTTTTTAATCTGAAATAATCCTCGTTGATCCTGAAAATCCTCGTTGCAAATAGTTATGAAATATTCGCAAAGTGTCCTCCATTATGTTGCCCATATATCGGGTTGATTAAAAAGTTTTCCGCCAAGAGGAGATACCTCCGCGACAACAGCAACTATTTCCGTGGTAGTTAACCTTTCTCCAAACGGGTTTTTGTTAAAAGTTGAAAGTTGGAACTACACTACAGGGTAAATTGTTTGTCAAAACTTTATTATCTTATGCACAGAAAAGGTGTTCAAATTGGAGCTATCACATCAACAAATAAGAACAATTATGTATTATAAGTTCCGAAATAATCACAGTGCAACTGAATGCCACAAAAAATGTGGGAAAGTTAAAGTTTCAATACGCTTTCAGTAAAAGTTTGGTTTCCAAAGTTTAAAGCTGTGAATTTCGACAGTGAAGATGATCCACGTTCTGGCCTTATGAGGTTGATTATAACCAGTTAAAGCAATTCATTGATCAAGATAGAAATGTTTCAACACGAAGTATTGCTTTAGAGCTTGACGTTTGCCAAAAAACATTTTACAGGATTGTTTTTTTTCCTACTACTCATCGTAATATATGCTCTTAACGCCGCATGGTTTAGACCAGTGGTTCCCAACCTTTTGTGGACCATTGCCCCCCTCTTGGGGTTGGCTGACACATATCGCCCCTTTCTCTTTTTGCTCAAAAAACCATTCATTGTTGCTTGTGAGCAACCAAACACTGAATATATGCAATGTTATTTGATTTTAATTTAAATTGTAATGCAAATAAGGAGGCACATTTATACTGTCATTTTTATTAATTAAAAAAAAATTGTGCATCTTTTTTTTTCAAAAAGAAATGATATTTAAAACGGAATAGTCAAAACAAAAGTACATTTTCTTAAATTCATATTTTAATGTAATCAAGAAAAAGTTAAAACGTTAACAACTAAAATTTGAGAAGAAAAATGAAGATTGAGAAAGTACATTTTTACCACTTCAATGACTGCCCTGTGCTTGGTGTATTTCAAGTTAAGGCTTGACTGTCAGGTTTTATGCTCCTCAGATTTAAACGCGGGTCTCCTTTGAAGCAAATGTCCAACCTTTCTCTTTGCGAGCAGCTGGAAGACAGAACTAAATCCTGTCTCTACTAAATATGTTGACGGGAACGAGATAAGAAGCGGCTCAGTTTGTTTCCACGATTGTGGATAAGTGTCCATAAGCTTTACCCGAGCTAACTTGTAACCGTATTTTTTAAAGACGATTTTAGCCTGACAGTCTTACTTCAAATCTAAAATCTCAGTCTACAAAGAGGAAGTGAGCTTATCCACAACTTCAAAAGAGAAAGGATCGAAAATCCAATCCGGAATTTCTAATTTCATTAAATCTTGATTCCATAACTGATCAAGGTGATCAGTAAAAATTAAGATTTTATTTTCGAGAATCTCGATATCTGCCATTGAACACTTTTTAAGAGTTGGAAGTTGAATTAGCTCTTTGCGACCAATGTTTGACTTGTAGATATCAAACTTGGCGATGAATGAAGATATGATTCCCTTAGCCTTGATAATGTTCATTTTATTTCCTTGAAGTTTTACGTTGATTTCCTTCATTTTTTTCAAAACTATGAGTGAGGTATGCAGTTTCCAACTTGCGTTGCTTCAAACTCTCACTTAAAACAGGATCAGTGGTGTCGAGAAACTCAGTAACCGAATCCAGCAATTCGAAGAAACGGCTCAGTTTCCTTTTGAAAGCCATCTCACAGCTGTATGTAGGAGCAGAAATTCGAAATCTTCATCATTTTCATGGCTAAGTTCTCGGAACAAACGGTTATTAGGAGAATTAGCTGTTATTTTATTGATGCCAGAAATAACCAATTTTTCGCAGCCAAAAGTTGACGATGAATGACATAACTTATAACGTGATAACTTCCGGTACTTCTTTTTTAAGGTGATCAGAATCTGACAACCAGACATGGTTGGAGCACCATCTGTTGCACAAGCACTTACATTTGTGAGGGGAATTTCTTTTATCTCAAAATAATCTTTGACCAATTTAAAAATCGACGATCCTTTTGTATCTGTGTTCAAAGTTCTTGTAAACAACATTTCCTCGTTAATCTCCTAACTCTCATTTATGAATCTCACGTAAGCTAAAACAGCTTTGTTATCTATCACAGTTGATTCATCAATCTGCAACGCAAATTTACCTTCTTTCAGAAATTTGATGAGTTTTGACTCAACATCTCATCAATACGCCTGGAAACAGTATTATTGCTCAGAGGAACAGAGTGACTTATCAGATTTCCGCCTGCGATACCAAAACGTATGACGAAAACGATCCTGCACTTGAATTTTTTTTAATTTTTAACTATCATAATTCTTTGTCTACACCAGAACCATAGGTTTCATATATATTTTCAATTTCAATCTCAAATAGCTTTTATTATCTATTAATATTATTAGCAATTTTTATCTTTTGAGTACTCGTCGCCCCCTGATCGCTTCCCTAAGGATTATCGCCCACTTGAGAAGCTCTATCGCCCCCAGGTTGGGAACCACTGGCTTAGACTAAAAAAATGCTTCTTAAAAACTTGTTAGTATCTATTTGGTCGCATATGAGTTATTTTGAAAAATTTGACGATTACTTTGGAATATGAAACGCGTTTTAAATGAATTTCTTATTGGAAAAAGTTGCAAAATATTCGCAAAGTGTTCTACGTTATTTTTATTTATACGCTCTTAACGTAGCATTGTTTGGACTAAAAATTGCTTCTTAAAAATATCAAGTTCCTAATTTTTGACAAATACAGGTATTTTCGAAAGAACTGACGTTCATTGTTTAATCTTAATCAAGTTTCAAGTCAGTTCCTCATGGCAAAAAATTTTAAATAATTCGCAAATTGTCCTCCGGTTTGTCAATTATACATATGCTCTTAACACAACCTTCATAAAACGTTTCTTAAAACTTTTTTACTTATTTCTTGACACATATGGATATTTTTGAAAACTTTGGCGCTTGCTTTATAATTTGTGACAAGTTTCAAATGTAATCCACAGTGCAAAGAATTATAAAAAAATTCACAAAATGTCCCTCATTATGTTCATATTTTATGCTCTTATCGTCACATGGTTAAGACTAAACAAATGCTTCTAAAAAAATTTTTAGTATTTATTTCATTACATATATGTATATTTTTGAAAAATTTGACTCTTACTTTCTAATTTGAAGCAAGTTTCAAACGAATTTCTCATTGGAATAAGTAACAAAAAATTTGCAAAATGTCCCCCATTATGCTAATAATTGTTCTTAAAGATGTATTGTTTGAACTGAAAATTCCTTCTTAAAAATTTTGGGAATATATATCTTAACATCAATGGTTATTTTTGGAAAACTCGACACCCACTTTGTCATCTGGCATAAGTTTCAAGCGATTTCCTCATTGCAGAAAATTGTAAAAAAATTCGCAATATATCCTTCATTATGTTAACTATATTAATGTTATTAACCTAGCATAGTTTGGAGTAAACAAATCCTTCTTAAAAATCTTGAGTACTTATTTCTTGACACATATGGGTATTTTTGAAAGAATTGACGCTCACTTTGTAATCTGAAAAATATTTCAAATGATTTTCTCAATGCAAAAAATGTTATTAATTCTCAAAATAAACTCTATTATGATAACTATATAAACGCTATTTACATAGCATGGTTTGGACCAAACGAATGCTTCTTAAAAATTTTGAGTATTTATTCCTTCACAACTATTGGTATTTTTGAAAATTTTGATACTTTTTATCTGTAACAAATTTCAAATGAATTTCTCATTGGAAAACTTATAAAAAAATCGCAAATTTTCATCCATTATGTTATCGATAAATATTCTCATACCGTGAGTAAACAAATCTTTCTTAAAAACTTTCAGTACACTTTTGAAGCATTTTGGTATTAAAAATGTAACGCTCACTTGAAATCTGAAACAAGTTTCAAATCAATTACTCGTTGCAAAGAATTATAAAAAATTCACAAAGTGTTCTCCATCATGTTAACCATATATATGGTGGCATGATCAAGAAAGCCTCCATTGTTTAAAAACCCATAGATGTGAAGAAAGAAATCCCTCAAATTTTTAAGAAACATTTTTGTTCAAACCATGCTAAGTAAAGTGCATACATATTGTTACAAAAATGGAGGATATTTTGCGATATTTTTATACTTTTTTGAGATTTTGAATTTTTTAAAAATGTTTTTCAGATTAAAAAGTGAGCGTCAGCTTTTTCAAAAAATACCTATTGATGTTAAGATATTATTCCTAAAATTTTTAAGTCGAAATTTTCAGTTCGAACAATACTTCTTTAAGAGCATTAACTTACATAATGGGGGACATTTTGCAATTTTTTGTAACTTATTCCAATGAGAAATTCGTTTGAAACTTGTTTCAGATTAGAAAGTAAGGGTCAAAGTTTTCAAAAATACCCATATATGTAATGAAATAAATTCAAAAAAATTTTAAGATGCTAAGAAGCATTTGTTTAGTCTTAACCATGCCAGGTTAAGAGCATATATATTGTTAACTTAAGGCCTCACATACCTTTTAATGCTTCAAAAAATCGATTTTTTTTAATAATATTTTATTCTATTCTATGGATCTTTCTGAAAATTTGGAAAAAAAAGCATAAAAAAATTCACATTAGATCAAAAGTTATCGAAAAAATAAGTCATACATTTTCTTTAATAAAATATGTCCTGTTTTGTGTTTAAACTCATTTATCTCAAAATGCTATTTTTACACCTTGCGCGCACAATATCTCGAAAACTATTGATTAGAATTGCACAAAATTTTTACAGCAGGTCTCAAATACCTGTTTCTATAAATTAACGAAGCCATTTGAAGGTGGGATTAATGTATTGACATTTAAAAAAATGAAATAGCAATTTTTTTTTGTTAAAATTTTTTAATAAATTTAAAAAAAAATTTTGCATAGAGAAAAAAGTAAAATTATTTGTTCATTCTTCGTCATTTTAGTTTTACCATATATTTCTATACTCACAAAAAAAATCAAGCAAATATTATGTAAACTTTTTCCAGAAGCTTGCGCGCAAATAAAAACAGAAAAATTTTATTGAATTAAAATTTCAATTAATTAAGAAATTTCTTAATTTTTGAAAAATATTTTTGCATTGTTTTCAAAATGTAGACTATGTATAGTGTCATATTTCAAAATTTGGTATTTTTAGAATAATTATTATAAAATTGGCAGATGATTGAAAATTGCTCGTTTTCTCTCATTTTTTACCTATTAAAAGGTATGTGAGGCCTTAAAGGAGAATACTTTGTGAATTTAATAATTTATTGCAATGAGGAAATTATTTTAAACTTGTTTCAAATTATAAATTGAGAGTCACTTTTTTTCAAAAGTAACCATACGTGAAAAGAAACGAGTTCTCAAAATTTTAAAGAAGTAATATTTAGTCCAAACATCGCTTTGTTATGAAAAATAAAAGACATTCTGTGAATTTCTTTTGATTTTTTGCAAAGAGGAATACATTTGAAACTTGTTTCTGGTTGCAAAGTAAGTATCAAATGTTTCAAAAATATACATATGTGTCAAGAAATAAGTAATTAAAAGTTTTAAGAAGGATTTATTTACTCCAAACAATGATGTGTTAAGAGCATATGTATAATTGACGAAAAGGTGGACGATTTGCGAATTTTTTGCAGTTTTTTTGCAATGAGAACTCATTTGAAACTAGATTAAGATTTTAAAAAATGAGCCTCAATTCTTACATAAATATCCGTATATGTCAAAAAATATGAACTCAAAATTTATAAGAAGCAATTTTTAGTCTACATTAAGAGCGTACACATAATAAAAGGAGGGCACTTCGCGAATTTTTCGTAACTTTTTCTTTTGAGAAATTCATTTAAAACTTGTTTCATATTACAAAGAAAGCGCCAAATTTATCAAAAATACCATTATATGTCATGAAATAAATACTGAAAACTTTTTAAGAAGCATTTCTTTAGTCTAAACTATGCCACGTTAAGAGCATATATATGATTAACATAATGGAGGACACTTAGAGAATTTTTTATTTATTTTGTGCACTAAGGAAATAATTTTAAACTTGTTTCAGATTATAAAGTGAGCGTCAATATTTTTCAGAAATACCCATATGAGTCAAATTCGTACTCAAAATTTCTAAGAAGCAGTTTTTAGTCCAAACAATGCTAAGTGATGTGCATACATATAAAAATTAAGGAGAACATTTTGTGAATTTTTATAATTTTTTGGAATGAGGATTAAATTTGAATCTTGTTTCAGATTACGAAGTAAGCGTCAAATATTTCAAAAATACCCATATATATTAAAAAATAGGTAGTCGAAAGTTTTAAGAAGGATTTCTTTATTCTAAACCATGCTATGTAAAGAGTCATGCTACGCCATCCCTACTAAGAGCTTATCAGTGGGGTTTACTCTTATCTATAGTGAGAAAGTGGAGTGTAGTGCTCATCTCATAGCACTATAATAAGAGAGGTCATCAACCCTAAAATTGGGGTGTAGCGCCCATTTTCCCCCTACTGTTACCACTAATTTTCCCGGTACTTACTCTTTTTGGTAGGCTGTAAAAACATATTTCCACAGTACCTATATTAGGTGCTTGATACCTATATTAGTATATTTTGTACCTATTAAAATACCAATTAACATAATAGTAGCAGTACCTACTACTAAAATTGGCACGAATAATAATAAAATGATTTTTTATGGTTTTCTTAATTCTCCATTTGTTTTCCTCTTTGGTATAAAACTTATTTTTTTGGTATTTAAATGTATACGTATTGATGAAATTAATTCAGCATCATTAGCAACAATAATAATATGGACATTTTTATTCTTATGCGCAAAGTACTTTTCTGCTTGATTTGTCTTTTTAATACAAAACTGTTTTATTTCACTGTGTACCTATTATCAAAATTAATTCACTGGACATCTCTAAATTATTGGTGAAGTCACCGATATTTTTATAGTCATTTCTGGTGAACGAAATAGAATCGGTACTTATTTCGAAAATGATATGAAATTACTAAACCATCACTTACGCTAGTGACGAGCTTAATTAAATGTGGTATTTAATACTACCGGCATTTTACTTTTATAACCGTCGTTGAACAGCCTACCCAATATTTGAGTTAACGACTACAAATGTTCAACTCCGTAGTTTTGTAATTTTGAACCCAATCCAGAAGACAAGGGAACTCCTGGATCAAGTATTGGGAGAAATTTGCCTTCATAGGGTACTTTTTGATTAAACTAACCCGAATATGCATTGCATGCAGAAGATAACCACGAAAACCTCACACGGTTAGCCTGATGGCAAGGGGACACTAACCTATGTTCCGTCTACCACTGAACATATTTTACATCAGCGAGTCATTAATGCGAGCCGGGTACGGAAATCGTATCGACCAGTCATTGAATGAATTTGAACCCGGTTTCCCTCATTGGAAGGCGAACGCTCTGTCCCCTAATAAGTACTGTGGTAATAAGAAGCTGTTATACCAATATTGGTACATAATATGGGCACTGTGTCAATTGGTTTCTTACCACCCTCTAAAACAGTTAAGTACCCTACATACTACATACACAATAAACTTTATTTATTCTTTTTTGTTACCTGCTGTATATGTTGTTGCGGCTACATACTATTAGATTTACAATAATATAAATTATAAATTTCACTTACCGAAAAAAAAAAAAAAGATTTAACTTCGCATAAAGTGTATCATTTAACCTACGAATTTCAGAATTTATCGCAATTTTCCCATGACTTCTCTCTCGATATATATAAAAACGAAAGTCTGTCTGTATGTGCACTACCCTACAATAATGGTAGAAGCACTTTCACTTTTTGATATTGCTTAAAATTTCTCAAGAAATATTGAGAGGATTATTTTACAACTTTAAAGTTGTTTAGTTTATTCGATTTTTCATATTTAGCAATAAGGTTTAAAGTTTTCACAAGTCTGAGAGACCGACAATAAATTACAAAAGAAAACCATTGTTTTTAAGTACCTTATGCCAGAAAATCAAGCAATAAGCTTTTAACTTGTATTGATTCTTTTAATTGTAAAATTTCGTAATGCTTGTTTAAATTTAAATAGAAATATGGACATTTTTATAAATAAAAAAAAAACGATTTTTTTGCCTCACTAACTTTAAAAATATTCAGTAAAACTAAAAAAAATTATGGAGCAATTCAAAATTAAATACTAAAATTTTGTTTTAAAATTTGTAAAAAGTTGGATTAAAACCACGCTAGATACATTTAAAGTAATTCTTTTGTACTGCGCATACACGATTTTTTTTTCCGTAATTGTGTAGTGAATCGTATTTGTAATAAAAAATTTCTTATTTGAATATCTTAAAAACGTAAAAAGTTTCGAGCAATGAAGTAGTTCATGGTATATATGGGCGTATAATTTTTTTAAGAAAAAGTGTTTCTGTTTATCAAATTAAGTTCATAAACTGTCAATTCTTATTGAGTTTGTGTTACAAGAATAAAATTATTAAATAGTTAAAACAATGGAAAGTTTTTTTCTTCCTTTTTTTGCTAGAAAATTTTTTTACTAATTTTTATAAGTAATGTTTGTTTTTAATAACCATCGCATTTCTTAAAGTTTTACTGTAAAATCCTAGAATCTAGGTAGCTATTTACTTAGTATGTATACACTGTTGTAAGAAATTAAGAGAATTTGCAGACTTGGTCGATAATCTCTAGAACTAATGGACCTATTTTAATGAAATTTTATATGTAACATACATTAATACAATGCAAAACAAATAACCATTCAACAATTGTAATACACACGCATGATAGTGCTTAACACGCGTTAAAGCCGGAAGGTATGAAACAGCGGTTGCAGAATAAACAAAAAAAAAAGGTTAATAGGAAGCATGGTCCCCTCTTACAGATAGATATACAGGCTTTAGAGCGTGATTAGGCAGTTTATTTTTTCCTGTGTCAGTTGGTTCCACTCGTTCAGCAACGCCTGGATGGTTCTCGGAGGGGGTAGCGAGTTGCAATTGCCCTCCCTAGAGCGTCCCAGACATGCTCTGTAAAGTTGAGGTCTGGTGATCTGGCTGGCCAATACATCCGGTGAATATCCTCACTCTCTAGAAATTTGTCGACCAGAAGAGCTCTTTGTGGCCTCGCTTTATCGTCCATTAAGATGAACTCAGAGCCTTTTCGCATTCAACATGATGCCTGTCCAGACCATTAAACCTGCTCCGCTATAATGATCGATTTCGCTGACATTTAAGTGTAGGCAGAGGGTCCCTGGTTCTCTCTATATGAGGGTACGGCGAGAATCGGTGTTTAGACTGGTTTGAAATTATTATTTAAGCGAGGAAGAAGGAAAACTCGCGATCGACATCTGCCGAACCACGAGTAGAGACGGTAGTTTGAAAAACATAAAAACCAGTTTGATTATCTAATGAAGCTAGGAGGTGTTTCTAATAATCACTTTTAAACACATCTCTGTTTCCTCCGACAATCAAACATGTTTTGATACTTTCAGAACCACATTTCTCACTCAATTCGGTAGAATTTTTCCTTTTACTAAAGTCTTAGTTTGCGACACTTAAGTGTAAGTGCACAGTGCATAAAATAAAAAACGGACGACCCTGAATAACTATTTATCTAATAATCGAATCTTCAAGTGATGCTTATTCTTAATGGTTCGAGGGGGTAGCCTCAAATATGATAAGCTATAAGTACAAACGATATTTTAAGTTATGAAATCAGACACAAAAACGTACTTTCTCTGAATAAACATACCTTTTTTTTCAACTTCTGACACCCCAAATGTAGAGGGTAGCCTTACTCTGGGAAATATGATCCTAATAGTGCGGTCAGGAGAGCGGTCCGGTCGAAAATTTTGACCTCTTAATGTTAATTTAACTTTTTGCGTATGTTGGCATACCTCAAGGACATTTTAAGCGAATTTAAAAATTTTTGCAAACTATTATAAAATTCGTTTATCCGTAGATAATAACACGCAAAAAATAAATTTAAATAAATATTTATTATTTTATTTGATAATAATCGAAAAAAATTTCAATTGTAAGGTATACAATATTTCACATAGCTTTTAAAGTGTCTAATTTTACATTGCAAAATACCAAATTTGAGCGAAAATGGTGGAATAGTTCTTGAAGAAATCGAATTTTAACAAAGTCGTATATTTAAAGTTCGATCTCCCAGAACTAGTGAACTGATTTCGTTCAAATTTTGTATTTTGCCATGTGAAATTAGATCCTTTTAAATGATGTAAAAAAATTTATACCTTACAATTCAAACATTTCTCACCATTATTAAATAAAATAATAAATATTTGCTGATTTTTATTTTTAATTTTTATTTTTATTTTTTAAAATTATATTATTGTCATAATTTTAGATTAAAAAAATATCTATTAATTTGCTCTTAAATTGGAATGTACAAACATAAACAAAATTTCGAAGGAAAATCTTTTATTAATTTCTAAAAACAGATCTGGTAAAATAAATATTTGAAAAATAAATAAATATTTTACCAGAAAATTTCTGGTAAAATAAATTATTTGTATTGCATTTAAAACCGAAAATCATTGTCTGCATAAGAAGCTTATAGTGCAAAATATATGCTTATTATTTATAGAGCGAAAATATTATAAATATGTGAGTTCTTATACAAAAGTTTGATTAAAAGCAGAAAAGTTTAAAAGTGACTGCATACATTAAAGGGGTCGATTTTCAGTTCTCTTTTGCAAAACTTTTTTTCAATATAAGATTTCAAATGTTAAATTGCACTTAAAGTAGGAATTAACAAGTATATTGTAATATCATAGTCAATTTAAACTCAAAGATGAATAAATTGAATAATTATTTTTAAAAAAATTGAAAAAATACGAATTTTTATCTAAGCACAAGGCAACATTGCATTGAATCTCTGTCTTTTTTCAATTGTTATTTTAGTTTTACTTTGCATATCTAGATATTCGTACATTTCTTTGGTGATTAACATATTAACTAAAGTGCTTACATAAAACTTTAATAATAATGTATTTCATAAACGAAATTTTCGCTTTTTTTAAATATGTTTTTTTAATATTTTTTAATTTTATTTTTAGAATTCTAAACAGTAGGCGAAGTAAAAATATATTTTTTGATATTTTTAAAGTTTTAATGAACAATAGTCATTATAAAATGTGAAATAAATCTGTGTTTAACAAAGTAAGTATCTTGAAAAGCATTACTTTGTAACCTTTAAAAGAACAGATTTAGTTTAATCTATTGTTTTTCTTCCATTTTAAATTTTTTTAAGCGTCTACTATTCGTATTTGAGAGCAATAAAATTAAAAGTTTTGAATAATCTAGATCAGACAAATTAACATTGCGTGAAAGAAAGGTTGTGAAGGAAAAAGTGAGAGCTTGGAGATACTTATAATTTGTGAAATGTGTTGGTGGTTAAATGGTTTATTTGTTATCACTTTTAGAAAGACTCAAACCGGTTAATGACACTAAACCTTAAAAAAAATCAGTATAGGGGAGAGTGGGGTCAATTGTAACATTTTTTACTTAACTATTTTTAACTAGCAAAAAATCCAATATATTATTAGTATTAATTGACAGACGAGTAAAGCAAACTATCCTCTACTAGAAAAAAAAATTCATTTTAAATGTTATTATATTAGTTATTAATAATTTTTGACAGTCGTGCACTTGTTACAATTGTCCCCACTTACGGGGTCAATTGTAACAGTTCATAAATTCAACTAAAGCATAGTTAATTATACATATTATCATAGTTGTGATATATTTTTTTACTGATCAAAATAGTAGTGATATTTTAGGAGTAAGAATAATAATGAGCAGAGACCTAAAGGGCTAAACTTTTAACTTTAAGGGGTTAAAAAGTTTAATTTATGCTGTGAAAGGTGACAAATAAAATAATGCACATGCAACATAATATAAATGATATAGGAAACTATTGGTGGCTCTTAAAGAGTTAAGTAATGGTTTGTAAACATAAGATTATTTATTTTCAGCTGTTACAATCGTCCCTTTACTTATTGTTACAATCGCCCCCAAGACGCCATTTCAGCTTTATTTGTTAAAAACAATGCTAATTAATTAAAAAAACTAATCTTTTTTTTGAAATGTTAATTAAGGTGTCCACTTACATATTCGGTTAATAATTTTTATTTGTCTAAACAAAATTACTTTGTTACAATATAATATTCTAATACCAAAAAAAGCACTTACGTAGCGTGAAAATATCTTTTATGATGTAACTCTTTCAAAAGTACATAAAAATGGCTGCCAGCAGGGGTGCACATGTAGATTTATTAAATACACCTTGTGCGCCACCTTGGAACCAAATCTAGAACCCGACACTCGAAATTTTTGCTCTGTTACAATCGTACCCTGTTACAATTGATCCCACTCTCCCCTAGAGTATACGAGGCAACTTGTGACATTTTATCTTAAACAAGTAATATTAAAAAAAAAATTAAAGTCAATTCCTACTTAGGACAACTAAGAAAATTTTTATTTTAGTTACTTTTTATTAAATGACTTTCTCCCATATAAAACTAAAAATAATTAATTACATTTAATGAATGAATTAATATTTGTAAAAACTGTATTTACATCAAGTGTCATCCTCTACAAGTTTAAAAAAAATGAATTTAAACTTGACTGGTATAACTTGACTGAATAAAAAGTAACTTGACTGAATAAAAAGTAACTTGACTGAATAAAAAGTAACTTGACTGAATAAAAAGTAACTTGACTGAATAAAAAGTAACTTGATTGAATAAAAAGTAGCTTGACTGAATAAAAAGTAACTTGACTGAATAAAAAGTAGCTTGACTGAATAAAAAGTAACTTTACTGAATAAAAAGTAACTTGACTGAATAAAAAGTAACTTGACTGAATAAAAAGTATTTTATGAACGACTGAAAATTTGAGCAAGGTATAGGGAGAGTGTGGACTAATAGTAGGAATTCAAAAAAGGAAAGAAAGATACCTGATATTGATTTTTTGTAAATTCATCAACTTCAAATGTATTTTTGACAGGTGGTATAGTGCTACTCACTCTGAAAGATTTACATTTCTAACTGTAGTGAAGTGTAGCGTGAAAAACTTAAGAAAAAAGCAGATGTTAATTTTATACATTTATTAATCAAGTTTAAACTAATTTAATTACTAATTTAATTTAATTAATATGTAAATGGAATATAAAATAGTGCACTGTTAAACCCGTACTCCGCTACTAATCTTATACTTGGGGAAATAAGTTTGTATACAAAACCGTAGTAGCATATCGTCGGTCTGTTTATTACGTTTTCACGAAAAAACTAAGCAACAAATCTCCGTGATCTTGTGTGCTGATAAAATTGGAGGTCTAGCTAGCTAAACAGTTGACACACTTGCTAGGCTACAATTTACCGTTGAAAAAAACTTTTTTGTTATAAAATTAAACCTTACACGCAGAGAAAATAAAAACGTACGCGGGCGGAGCTGCAGGCAACTGCTAGTTTATAATAATTCAGTTTCATATATCAGAAAATAATCCTAATAACTTAAATTTTGATAAAAAATTTTTACTTCACAGCTACTTTTATAAATTATGTAGAATGCAGATAGATATATGTCTTTACGTTATAAGGTTGTAAAGTATAATGTAAGTAAATAGGTAGGGGAGAGTGGGGTCAATTGCAACAGGGTACGATTGTAACAGAGCAAAAATTTCGAGTGTCGGGTTCTAGATTTGGTTCCTAGGTGGCGCACAAGGTGTATTTAATAAATCTACATGTACACCCCTGATGGCAACCACTTTTATGTACTTTTGAAAGAGTTACATCACAAAAGATATTTTCACGCTACGCAAGTGCTCTTTATGGTATTAGAATATTATATTGTAACAAAGTAATTTTGTTTAGACAAATAAAAATTAGTAACCGAATATGTAAGTGGACACTTTAATTAACATTTCAATAAAAAAAAGATTAGTTTTGCTAATTAACTAGCATTGTTTTTAACAAATGAAGCTGAAATGGCGTCTTGGGGACAAATGTAACAATAAGTAAAGGGACGATTTTAACAGCTGAAAATAAATAATCTTATGTTTACAAACCATTACTTAACTCTTTAAGAACCACCAATAGTTTCCTATATCATTTATATTATGTTGCATGTGCATTATTTTACTTGTCACCCTTCACAGCATAAATTAAAATTTTTAACCCCTTAAAGTTAAAAGTTTAACCCTTTGGTTTTCTGCTCATTATTATTTTTACTCCTAAAATATCACTACTATTTTGATCAATAAAAAAATATATCGCAACTATGATAATATGTATAATTAACTATGTTTTAGTTGAATTTATGAACTGTTACAATTGACCCCGTAAGTGGGGACAATTGTAACAACTGCACGACTGTCAAAAATTGTTAATAACTAATATAATAATATTTAAAATCAGGTATTTATTTTTTTTCTAGTAGAGGATAGTCTACTTTACTCGTCTGTCAATTAATACTAATAATATATTGGATTTTTTGTTAGTTAAAAATAGTTATGTAAAAAATGTTACAATTGACCCCACTCTCCCCTACTATTAGTGTATGTTGATTATTCCAGTCATGAAATGCCAAAATTAAAAGTCACGATCTGCTTATATGAGATCCACTATCATTGACCCCCATTTTCATTTCATGGACCCCCAATTTCTTTCCACTTGACATGGACCCCTTGCAGGTTGTCTTCAACCCCTGGGGGTCTACATAGACCACTTTGGGAATCACTGGTGTAGAGGATACCGGAAAAATGTAAACTGGGGAACACATACCCATCCGTACCTTGTATTCCACAACACTAATTACCTGTATCCCATACATTGAGATTTTCCTTAATCAATCACAAGAGAAAAAAATCCAATTCCTAATACTAAATGAATATTCAATTATGAAACTTTGTTTCATTTCCTTTGGCTTATAAATTATATTTTTAAATTAATTTGAAAGCCAAACCGGCACTAGTATCGCTAAAAACATAATCACGGTCTCTAACGGGAATAAACGAGATCTTTCTGTCCCCCGCGTCAACTAGAAACGTTTTAATCAGGACATCAACCACTCCACAGACTTATATACAAAGAATAAATAAATTTAAGCTTAGTTCTAATCATTTTTTTCATTTTAATAATTAAACATATCCTAAAAATTTTCACTTTGGATCACTTCTTTGTTTGAAAAGTTTTTATGGGGGCGAGTATTATCGACAATATCAACCCCTACTATGAAAAGGTACCCCTACTTAAAATCGAGTTAACATGTCTTAAATACTAATGTGTTGGAATAGAATAATTGTAGTGGTAGATGCACTACAGTACTCCCTAGCCAGAATTTTAACTGTGATAGAATTTGATGATACAGATAACTCTCGTTGATTCATTGTTTTGTGAGAAGTCGGAAGAGGTGTATTAAGACCACTAGGTTTTGAGTGCTGAACGTGTGAGTCGTATTAAGTTCACGGTCGTGGTCGCTTCTGTGTTGCCATTAGCAGTCGAGTGTATACAGGCTGACGTTGTGTGTTATTGAGACTAAGTATTAACAGCTTGATAAGGACAATATCACAGTCACAAATAGCAAGTCAACTACTCAATGTGGACCATCTATCGATGTAGGCGTGTTCATATCGTGTAGGCGTATTCATATCACGTCCGGGTCACCAATGTGGGGGGAGTGTTATCTACAATATCAACCTTCGGGCCATGATGGCTCAGGGGATAGAGAGTTCGCTTTCCAATAAGGCGAACCGGGTTCGAATCCCACCGATGGCTGATCGATATGAATCCGCATCCTGCTTGCACCGACCACAGTGCTGACGTGAAATATCCTCAGTGGTAGACGAATCATAAGTTAGAGTTCATCTGCCATCAGGCTAACCGGGGGATGTTCTCGCGTCTTCCTCTCCATGTAACGCAAAAACTGGTTAGTTCCATCAAAAAAGTCCTCCACGAAGATAAATTTCCCCCAATACTTGTTCTAGGAATTCCCTTGTCTTCTGGATTGGGTTCAAAATGACAAGGCTACGTAGTTTAGCATTAGTAGTCGTAAACCCAAAAGTTGGGTCGGTTGTTCAACGACGATTATAAAATAAAATATCAACCTTCATCTATGAGAATGTACCCCATTCATGAAAGCGAGTAAGCATGTTTTAAATGCTAGTGAATTGAAACTGAATAATTGTAGTGGTAGATATTCCGCACTTTCCAATCAATATATCTTATATTTTCAATGAATAATACTGATTATAACTTTATTCCAAGCTCAATATTGATTTTTAGTATTTTCTCCTTTCATTTTAGTATCCAACTATGGAACTGAATGGCATGTAGCAAGGGCGTCCATCTCCAGTCCATACAAAGCCTATTCAAGAGATAAGATTTTAGCCGATGTCTCTGTAAAGATAGGCTTAAACAGTGTCAATATCACATTACAAGGTGAGTAGTTTATATTTAAAAAATATAATAATTGATGGTAGCTATTTGTACACTAATAGATATCAAATAGGGTCGTTTTTTTAAATTTGATCTAGTATTTGTAATTTAACTGCAATAGATTTATCTTTAAAATTTGTTACAGTATCTAGAAAAAAGCGAGCACATCAATAACTTTGGAATTAAAGATCGGATTTTCACATACTAGGTACACCCAATGGTTTCGGGGCCTAACCTTAAGTACGTAGTTTAATTTGTGCTGCCGATATTGTAAATACGGAATGTGGTACAAAAACACACTTTTTTTTCTTAAAAAAACGTACTCTTTACTTACATTAAAAAATCATAATAAATCATTTTATTCACAATTCCTTCGCCGTCCTTATTTTAAATAAGGGAAGAAATAACTGTTCGTATTTGTAGAAAATTTTGTGTTTATATCAGTAATAGATTATTGAGTGTCGTAATTGAAGAAAAATATATTAGAGGGCTGAGTATTAAAAAAAAGAGAGGGTTAGGCAAATTATTTCCCAGGGTGCGTAGGATTTTTAAAAAAGTGCTTAAAGGTGCTTATTTTTGATTCCCGTTTTTTAAAAGCCCTTAAGGCTGTTTTTTTTATTTGGTGTTTGTAAAAAGTGCTTAATTTTCTATCTTTTAAGAAGAGGTTTTTTCTTTAGCGGAGCGATTGTCGTTCTAAATTACAAAATATTCATGATTCTTATAATTTTCTCTGCAATATTTATCAGAAACTAGTTATTTTATCATGATTATGTAACGTTTTTGAAAATGTTTTTTAATTTTATTGATTTTATGTTTATAAATGAAGAACTTTAAAAGGATCGAAAAAAAAATTTTTTGTTACTGCACAGATCCCAGTTATGATTTTTTTTTTGGAAAGTGATTAAAAATATTTTTTAACCACTTTCAAATCAAATTAATCAAAGTACTTAAAAGGTGCTTATTTCTGGCTACTCACCGTGTTTCCCCAAAAGTCGTAAACTGTTTTAATAAGAAAGGCTTTGTTTGATAGAAAAGGTGGGAATCTCTTGGATCCTTAGTTTGTAAGTGATGGGCTTTCATGTGCAGAAATATCGCAAAAGTCTTAAAATAATCCTTTAAGTCTAAATAGAGCATTTTTTTTATTTATGGAAATGGCATGTTAAAAAAACTTGGTATTGAGATTTATTAGTAAAAAGAATTTCAATGAGCTTATTTTCTGAAATTAATTTGACATTTAATTTAGTTAGAGGGTGTGTGCGAATTTCAAAATTTTACCTACTACAAATAATCAGTCATAAATATGAGCTTCTGTTCTTATAAATAACCGAATTTATAAATTCTGTCATCATTACTATAAATAGACTCCCAAATACCTTTGATATACGTGCTCGTAAAATTAGTGTAATAGAATGTCCTGTGGTTGATCGCTGAGCAATAACCATGGATTCAGGGATCTGGAGAAAATATCTTTCCCCTTTCAGATCTATGTCTAAATGGAGAAAGTGGCCCGTGAATGAGTAGTTCTGCCATCTATCCGTGAGGTTTTGAGATAAGGCGTACTTTCACCCTTGCGGTGCTATCTTATTGTCAAACAATTTCCTGATTTAATTCGAAAGAGGCCAATGGCAGGCGTGTTCGGCTTGTTTAGGTATCATTTGAAACAACTTTAACAGAAATAGACTAGGAGAAAAGATTAATAAAATGAACTTATGCAGGAAAATAGCTTCCCAGTGTTGGCATCCATCTTTAAACCTGCGCCAGCCTTTAATATTGCTCACAATCATGTAAGCAAAGACCTTCATTGGTATTTTTTTATATTTCTGAAGTTATCATTAGATTGTTGCACTAATCAAAGGTAGGAAAAAAACTTTAAATTGACATTTAAAAATGAATGAAATTTGTTGGAAGTATATTTCCTTATAAAGTGTCAATTTAAAAAAAATAGCAATCAAAAATACTAAAATCGGACTTCCAGATTCAACCAAATTAGCATCTTATTGACATGTTGTGTCTTGTATCTGCAAAATTAACTTCTGTGCTCGAAATGCTCTGAAAAAAATACGCACTGAACGACATTATATTTCATGATATGTATTGATAACAAAAACGAAGCAGATAAAAAAGGTTCACATCTTAATTTCAATTTTAATGAAAACAAATCATGATCATACTACTTTGATTTCACAAACAAAATTATGAAATCAGATTTAAGTCAAAATTGTAACATTTGTCTAAATTCATAAAATTCTTCCGCATTATTTAACTATTTTTCTTCCTTTTCTTTTTTAAATAAAGATTGCAAAATTGGAAAAATAAAATAAAATAATAATAATAATGTCACTATTAAGAACATTTTTGAAATCTGTAAAATTCCTCTCACTAAATTATATTGAATTTTGGAAGCAAGTAATTTTAAAAAATAAAAACCATTTGACGGACAGACATTGTTGAATCAACATGCAGCGTTGATACTTCTCTTTTTCTACAATTAATCTGGTATAAGGATCTTGTTCCTTTCTGCATAGGAATCGTTTCAGGAAGTGTTTTAGAAATCGCTTCAATTTCTTCTTCAGTGATGCAGATTAACTTTATTTCAGTGGATTCACGCACACAATGTATAAACTGGTCTACATCTGTTATTTCTGTATCACATGCCACAATTCTATTTGCTATTCGCTTTAAAACTCCATCAATTCCATCAGCTGCCTCTTTTCCATGCCCGCACCATGTGCCTCGCATGAAACCAATTAAAAAGCCTTTGTCTAAATAAATAAATCTGATAAATTTCTGTCTATATTGAGTGGAAGACAAAAAAAAAAATGAAGAGAGTCAATCTTAGGATCAGTTTTCTTAACCACTTTCAAAATGGGCGTTAAATGAGCCCATATGGCACTGGGGTTATGTTTATAGCTTGACGAAACTATATAGCTAAAAATAACACGAAGAACATAGGAGTGCATGTGTGGCTACCGTTGCCAACTTTTTATAAGTAATTCTAGTTTGAATTTAAAAATAAAGTAGAGGTAACACAGGAGACAAGTTTCAGCGACATATAAACTTTATTTAAAAGAGATGAAAATATTAATATCGAATTTTAAAGGAAGGAAAAAGTAAAAGCGAGGAATGATATTTATGAACACTGGAAGATACTAAGAACCCTGAATTATGACTAAAAAATCATATTACATACAAGAAATAAAATGAAAAAAAGCTAACTAAGTTGCTGACACAAAGCATTTTTCAGGATACAATTTTTTATAACCCAATTAGAACAGAAAAAAAGCAAAGTAATTTAGAATCATATAAAAGAAAAAAAAATCTGAAATTTATTATTAAATGTTTAAATTTTGTTTTGTTTCAAAATTATAAGAAATATAATAAGAGAGAAAGTGTCGGACTCTAAAGGTGCGCTTTAGTATTGGAATGACCCACTTACTAAATCTAAACATTTATTTTCAATATAAACTCAAAGTAACGTAACTCACTTTCTTAATCAGTAATGCATGAGTAATGAACTTTTTAAAAAAAACGGCATATTTGTTTTCAAACATAAAAAATAGGCATTAAAATCAGATATTATAAATTATCATTAAAAATCCAACTTACAATTCGGTAAGTATATACACTAACTAGTAAAGTTTAATATTTCAGCTATAAAAGAATCTAAACCCAAAGAACATAACAGCACATTGATAAATAAAGACCATAAACAAAAACAATGACAAATCGCCATAATCAATTATAATTGGAAAATGAATAAACAGTAGCTATTTCAGAATGAGATACCTACAAGTGACGTTGTGAGGGTATCTTCTCGATCCTGATTGGTTGTTGAAGCGTGGCATTTGTTTACGTTAGCAACTATTCTTTTCATTCTATTTCGAGTAAGCCAAGACCGCAAGTATCAATTCTCTTAAGTGACACATAATATATTCTTTCGCAAAGATTTCAATTCTTTCATTTTATCTTTCAAACTTAAGACAGGCGCGAAGTCATGTGGAACATAAACAAAATAATTATGCATCGAAGTTGTTAGGTACACAAAACAAACATTTATCGTTGTTACAATAACATTCATAAACAAATAGCAAATCTAAGTTAAGTAAAAGATGTAGACGAGAAAGAATTATATTTCAACTAATTCGATGTGCGATACAGCGTTGTGTTTAATTAACTTTACTTTAACTTCTGTGGAGAAGTTTATCTCATCTTTAACACGCCATTTTCCTTCCAAAGGATCAGTTGGTACTGACGTCATAGGTCACATGTGTGGGTATGTTTGATCTTCTTCGTGAATTGCAAGTACCCAATAGTTACTATGGTATCAATATTTAGCTACTTTACGATTCGTTTTTTTCCTCAGCCAAAAGACAAGAAACTACTCCAAAGTATAGAAAATTGCTATGTACAAATTAAGCTCTTTAAAAAGAAAAATATAACTTATTTTTAGTTGGTTTGCAAAATTTTCTCCTAGAAATAATTTCTGAAGGACAGAACTAATAATTTCTCAGAAAATTAATGATTTATTCGGCAAATAACAACATAAATAACTTGATAAAACGGACAAGTAATTCATAAAACCTAATAATTAGATTTTAAAACTTATAAAGGCACTTCCATAATTTTTAAAATCCAATTATTTCATAAAATAAATAATTTTTAATTTTGTATTTGCTCATAGAAAATACTTTGAACTGTTTAGAATAATTTTAAAAGCAAAGGAAAAGAATATGAGATTCCGCTAAGCAAAAATACCTTATCGATAACTCCGTTTTAAGTTTTTCTTTTGTTTTGTTTCGGTAAATTTTGGCTCCCGACCAAAGAGAGAATGTTACAATATGTCGTAACTCTCCAACGAATTTAGGTGGAAGTAACTTTAGTATTTGCCGAGTGGTATGGTAACTACTTGATATGGAGTGCTATGTAAACTTCTTTGTAGAAGACCGAAATGGGATCACATCAACGCATACATCAGGTTTTTGACCACTTTGGTAGAAGCTAAGCTTTACTAGTAAATCCTAAAATATACCACACTTTGGGTTTTTACCGTAACAGCCTGATATTAGTTTCAACCTATATAAAGTTGAGAAAAAAGTCATTGAGCTTTTTCTTCTGCAACAGATGGCAATAGTGCAGTTTTTGAAATACTCGAAGCATTTGCAATAGTAGTAATTACGTCATTGATAGCGGACAATTGAAGCTTCATTGTAAAGAACAACTTGAGATTATTTGTTGACTGTGGGGATTTGACAACAGATTGAACATGGGAGATTAATGTGCTTATATTCGCCATATTTTATTACTTTACTTCTTTAAAGGAAAAAACGCGAGTCAGGCTTAATGCTTACGATGGCGATTCCATACAAGAGTGTCAATGCCGAAACTAATTCAGGAAATTCTTAGCTTGTGGTTATGATTTTAAAATGCTCCTCGATCAGAAAGGCCTATAGTTCGTTCACCAGGAGTTGTCACTTGGCGCCACCTTCTCGGACGAAGAGTTCATTTCAGCGCGAGATTAAGGGGAGAAATATCTCCGCGCTTGAAAATGAGACAACCCTTAATGCGCGCCAAACGCAAATAGTGAATTCTTCTTTCAGTTACTAACTTCACCTTATCATTTGCTATTATACCTTTCGTTACTCCAGCTAATTAAATATAGTTTAAATTAAAAAAAAGCTGTTTTCCTAGAAAAATGTCTCAAAATGGGCAAACTATTCACTCAAAAGAGAGAAATATCATCATATTTATGAAATATTTAATGTTTAAAAATGCACATAAAGATTACAAAATAAATATTTTTCTCATACGATCGCCGAATAGCAACCTTGTTCAGGATTGTTCACTCTAATGCGAATTACTCTAATCTAATGCGATTGTATTCACTCTAATGCGATTGTGAATTATAAAGCTCACCGAATGATGGAATAAAGTCATGGAACAAAAGGGAACATATATCATTGACTTGGCTTTATATAAATAAATGATTTTGGTTTATTTTTTAAAAATGGAGATCACTTTTTACTCAGCCTAATATGTTAGAAATGAAGAATATAAAACCAGTTTAAATTCGAAAGTATATTCGTATTTGAAGGTATGAAAGTGTTCTTAGTTATTTTAATCTAAAGTGATAATTATCAGAAGACAATGTGTGCATTATTTAAATATTAAATATAAGGGCACCTTTTTCATTGCAATTAAATAAGATGTCATAGCTTCACTGTTCATGACATATTGCTATTACGGAAACTAAACACTTCTTTTAGAAAGCTAACTTTCAAGTAATAAAGAATGCTTTCAAGTAAAAAATAACCACCCATTTTACTATTCTGTCGTATATTTATTCAAAACTAGATGAATACCCATTCTTCGTATGTAGTGGGGAAAAATAAGCAATCAATACATCACTACAGAACGAAATCCTGCACAAAATTCAAAGACTTATACCAACACAACTAATATAGCTAAAATAATTCCATTTTTTAAATTTGTAATTTCTTTTTATACTTCCAAGTGTCTTTACATTATCAGATTTTTAAAAAAAACACTTTTTAATAGTTCATCCCATCGAAATAAAGATTAACTGTATTCAGAATCATGTGGCATGATACTTTTGCTCGATGCCAACTCATGATAGCCAAAATTTACCACAGTCATGTGATCTTTTTCCTTTACTTATTGCTTTAAGAGGGACCCCTCTTCACAATATCTATTTTAAAGTTCCCCAGTATTATTACAGTTCTTGTAGGTATAAAATATACTATTGTACAGATATTTGTACCTTTGGTACCCATTAAAACTTTACCAATTACCATAATACAAGTATGGATTTAATTAATTTAGCATCATTGGCGTCAATAATAATATTGCAATATTTTGCGTTTCTCCAAAACGAATTAATTCCATTTCTCTATTAATTTAGCTTTTTAGTACTTGGAGTATATAGCTTTTTTTATTTTGGTTAGTACTTATTACTAAAATTATTTAAGCATCATTGTGGTCAATGATGGTTCGGGGATTTTTTACGCTTCTCTTAGTACCACTTCTCCATTATTATTGCTTTTAACATAGATTATTTTTCATTTCAATTATTATTTAATGCCAAAATTACTTAAGCATTAATCGCGATAGTAATAATACGTCGTTGTATTACGTTTTCCTTAAAGGATTTAATACCGTTTCTCTATTAATTTTGCTTTATAGTACATTGTCTATTTTTTTATTTCAATTGGTACTTATTACCAAAATTAATTAAGCATCATTGGCACCTATAATAGCCTGAGTTTTTTACGTTTCTGTTAAACAAATTAGTAGCATTTTTACATAAATTTTTCTTTTTACTACACAGATAGTATTTTATTTCATTTTATGCATATTAGTCAAATTAATTAAGCCTGATTGAAGGTCCGGGAGATTCCTTTAAGTAGATAGGGGGACCTTCATTCCCTTCCAAAGAGGATTGAATGCAGCCTAGTCCCTATAGAGGTAGTCCAGGCGTATTGGCAGGTCACAGGTTAATCAATGGACTATTCTTCTGATTGGCTATTTACTTCAGCATTTGCTCCAAACGCTCCCTGTCCAACACGGTTGAAAATTCTCGACAGGGTCATCAAAAGAGCGGTCAAAGCTTCGCTGAAGCTCCATAGCTCTACTTCTAACGAGCTACTGTATTCCACTCGGAAGAATGGCTGACTTGCCATCTCTAGCCTGAGGTGTATCTGTGCGCAAGCAGACGCCGGAACAGGAGCAAAACCCCCGCGGTCAGACGATTTGGCTGCGCGGGGAGTCACCGTCCACCTCGTTGGATCTAGTCCATGCAGGTGGGGTAGTGAGCAACTGAAAGCGACTAGAGTTCAACCGTAGGGTACAGCTCACCGTGGTAAGGGAATTATCCACTTGAAGAGGCCAAACGCAAGCAATAACTGATTGAAGAGACCCGAGGACTGGGAAGTTAGTACGTACAATGATGTAGCGGACGCCTATCCAACGAGTATTGCCCTGCGAAAGGCTGATGATAATAGGTTCGTATCATGCCGATTCTCACAGGAGACCTTATATCATCTAATCGTAGCCTGTCCCGACTTCTAACGAGGGCGAATTCGAAGCAATAATGGAGTTGTGAAAACCCTCTCCTGTCTGCGATGCGTACGGCTGACGAGTCTGTCAGGAATACTTTATCCGGCTGCGAAACGGATGATCCGTTAGTACAGATTTAATTCTGCTTGATGGCGACAGAGCCATATGTGACTGACTATCCGTTACGAGACTAACCACCGTAATGTGTAGAAGAACGCGCACGACCCAGAACGCGTTCGAAGAGAAAGTACGAAAGTATCAACCTGCAACTCATGCTCCAATTTTTATGGAAGAACTTACAGTTGTATGTTGTGTCGTGCCATGAGCACGTTCTTGGCTGTCGAGTTGCTACCCTCCGATCAATGATCGGGTGCCATGGCGAAGTCCTTACTTGCAAAGTGACCCTTGCTTGGGGCTTTGACTTGCTATGATAAATTATGCTATGATATGCTCGTGGGACCGAGGAGATCCACAGTAAGTCTAGTTTGTGGTTCGTGGTGCATGGGGTAGATAAGTGTGTTGATCCTAAGACCGGTAAGGGTCTAACTGTCATATCAAATATGCGCCTTATGAAAACAACCTTTGAATTCGTGTAAACATTTTTTGGTCCGTCGAGTTTTTTTAATTAATAAATAGTATATACATATTCACAACAAATAGCTTACACCATAGTAAACTTTTGTTAACAACTAGCAGCAAAATTGGGGTTCAATTGGTTAATTAAAGCGTTCTTCAGTAGAGGGTACTGTTGTAATAATAGAAATATGAAATGAAAGTTCCAAGTAAGACCGAACATATAGTAAGGCCCAATCTCTTTGGAGTCTGGTGTCACAAAGATGAGCCCACCCAAATCACCAAATGCCTCAGCATCTAATTATAAAATTATTATCTATTGCCAATGTTACCTATTGCTTTACTTTCAACTAGTACCTTTTACTTTCGATTGTTTGTATTCATTATCCTGCTCCCTTTTGGTTTCTTGGTGTTGATGTAGATATAGCTAACTGTGGTTATATAGATAGTATAGCAGATATACATGTTATATAAATAAAAGTTTGAAATTAGAAATTAATAACTACAAAATTGCAATTGAAATATATCATGATTGGAAAGAAAATTGAAGATTGTCACCATGCCATATGCAAAATTAACGGTTTTAATAAATGCCATTAAAGGACTGCTGGGTCCCTAGGCTGAAATCCCTAGACCCAATTACGCTATTTTAGGGGAAAGGCAGAGAAATTATATCTCAGCAATAATAAAAGCGTGATTTGCGTCAATAATGGAATGGTGAGCTAAGATGGCTGAGGGGATTGAGCATTCGCCTTTCAATAAAGTGAACCAGGTTCGAATCCAAGCGATGGCTAGTTGATACGAGTTCCATACCCGGGAAATTGTAAACCGGTCCGCCCTATTTAAAGGCATACGGGGAAGTAGCTTAACCCGCAGCCACGACAGACCCGCTCAGGAGAGGGGGCTCAGGTTCACACCGGCTGAGCCGACCGAGGGACCCGGCGGAGCAATAATTTAAAAACTCAAACATTATTTAAAAACTGGCAATAATTTTACAAAAAGCGAACTGGTAACAGCCTAACAATTAATGCTATTCTCCGTTGAAACATAACATCTGTTCGCATTTACACATGTGTCTACGCATCTACACAATACTAACCAATCTAGCAATTACAGTAAATGAATCTAAAGTTAAAAATAGAGTAGCACTTACATTTGAATAACCATTGTGCTTGCAATAGACTAAGACACGGTGACCTCCGAAGCCCACCCACGGAACTCACCCATCAGACAGCTATAAAATGGGAAGTGTAAAAACAATGAGACACCCGAACAAAATTAAAATTCTCATAAAAGGTTGTAAAGAAATCAATTTAAAACCACGGTGTTGGATGTGAGCTGGTTCCGAAGTTAGTTGGAAATGTTAGCCAGCACATCTTCCAATGTTGTTTTAATAATTTTTTTTAACAATGTCTCCACAGGCCAACTTGGCAAATCATTGGTGTTGGTTTTGTTCATTAAAGTGGTTTTAATTCCACGGAGTGCTTGAAATTGGATGCATTTAATAATTAGATGTTCAATCGTTTGGTAGTCACCACAATAAATACAGTTTGGATCTTTGTTAAACAGTTTAAATTGGTGTTCCCCAAACACTCCGTGGCCAGTTAGAAATTGGTGCTGAAGTAAAAATATCCTCAGTGTTAGACGGATCATGGGTTAGAGTCCCCTTGTCGTCAGGCTAACCGTAGGAGTTGTTTTCTCCTCCATGTAACGGTTAGTTCCTTCAAAAAAGTCCTCCACGAAGGCAAATTTCTCCCAATACTTGATCCAGTATTTCTTTTATCTTCTGGATTGGGTTCAAAATTACAAGGCTACGGAGTTGAACATTAATAGTCGTAAACCACAATTGGATACAAAATTTGCCTGAACACCTGTTACACTTTTTGATTTAATTAAACACATTTTTTTTGACAAAAAAATCTTTGATTTTAATTTTTAAAGAGATTTAAGTTATTTAAACTTCTCCTATTTTTCTTCTGACAAATTCGTTTCGGTCGTTCGGTCGTTTTTTCGATATATTCGCGCGTTTGTTTAATCAGTTTATTTTACACTAAATATATGGTTATATATTAAATATATTACCAAATATTTAGTATGAACAAACTATATGATTTAGTATACACTAAATATATTGAACATATGGTTATAGGTTCTCGTTGTTAGTGAAACCATTTTTTTAAAAAATAAATTTTGATATTGTAATGAATAAAGAAGAAAAGACAGATGGAAAAAAAAGCGAGTCAATAAATGAGAGAATAATTTAATCGGTAAAAAATCTTTGAATCAGAGAATTAGTGGATTGGCGAGTTTGTGTACTAAAATATTAAAATAAATGTTTTTTTTTATCTAAAAATTTGCGGCACGGCTTTTGCCAACCACATTTTAAATTTAATTTTATTAATATTCAAAATCATTCCTTTGAATTCTTTTCCCTTCATTGCTTTTCAAAATGCAAATAATTTCAATAAAAAACTTTATTTGAACAATTTCTAAAATTCAGAAATGCTTTTTTTCATTGAAATTATGAATTGCGTATTATAGATACTTTTTGCGTTTATTAATTTTGTTTGAATTTTATTGATATTAGTTACGTATTCCAAACCGATCGGGCAGCAACAGACAACTGCATTATTTCTGACTCATTTATACAAATGGAACAGGTCGGAGAATTTATGAAAATTATTTCAGAAATTGACTGCAGGTCTTCAATCCCTTTTTGAATATACTCCTGACATGGATTAATTTTCAAATGTTATTAATAAATTAATTTTTTAATAAATTAATTTTTAATTGATTAATTTACTAATAAAATAATTTATTAATAAATTAATTTTTAATTGATTAATTTACTAATAAAATAATTTATTAATAAATTTATTTTTTAATTAATTAAAGAGCACTTGCCAAAGCGGTCAAACACTACAAGGTGAAGATACAATCTTTAATCAAAAGCAACTAGAGAACAATAGTAATTTGATTGTTTATATCTTAAGTAATTCATAATTTGTTTCAAACAAAATGAAAAACAAACCAATTTATGTTTATATTTTATTTATTTAGCATTGAAGCAGAAGCGAAGTGAAGATATCAATTACAACGAACGATTTCGGTGGATAGGGGGTAAGTTATTTTAATACACCTAAAATTAAATATCAGATTTACGTTGAACTACTTATATTATATCGCTTGTTTGCTATAATATTTATAAATAGAATAGCAATCTCGAGGATAAAGAAAAACTTCCTGCACTTTTTATTAATAAAAGTCTTAAGGATTACTCCACTCTGCACATTTCCCCCCTCACTTACCACGGTTACAACAAATTTTCTACACGCAAGTACATTTCAGCTTCTTATTGAATACGATCATGGAGAAAAAAAGCAAGACTTACCGTGATCATGGTAACGGAGAGGGGGAGTGTAGAGAGTAGCGAAATCATGTGATCTTTAGACGCCTATTTCATTTATTAACAAAATGTATAATAAGTTTTTCTCTATACACATACTTTTTTCTAAAATTTTAGGAATTTTCAGAGTAAGTCGACTACATCCAAAACTACTGGGTAGATTTTAATGAAATTCGATCTGAAAATAGGTTGATATAACGCAAATAAAACAAATATTCAACGGTTGTATTTAAACGAATGATTTGCTTAACACTCATTAGGAGTTTGAAAGTACGAAACAATGTTCACTGTGGCCTCGATTTTGATGACATAAAATTTTCCTAAAAAATGCAAAATATCCTATTTTGATGTAAAACTATTGTACTAAAACGATGTTTCTTCTCTTTAAAACTGTTTTTACTCTGGACAAAATATATTAGGCAATGCAAAACATGTTCTACTTTAAGTTGGAAATCAATATTAGATGCTAAAATAACAAAAAAAAGGAAAATATATTGATTCCTGAACATTTTCTTCATGTCTTGCATTTAATGTAATAAAAATGATCGAAAAACAAGCAAAAATAATAAAAAAATGGGAAAAGAAGAATCACCCACCAAATTTAAAAATTGCTTTAAAATTCCAAAAATGCAAAAATATTCAAAAATTTGAAAAAATGCCCTAAAAGTGAAACAAATATCCAAAAAGGAAGGAAAAAAAATTGTGTCATCAAACTTCGGGCTATAGTGATCACATTATAAACGAGGGTATATGGCAACAAAAGAAGATTTTGCTTCTGACCAGTCGCAATTTTATTAGCGGCCACTTTCGTAAGCATGTGGTCATAAAAACTATTGATATTATTAATATGAAGCATTTCTTTGGATTTTTTATTAAAAAAATATATTACGACTGCAAAGTTAATTTCTTAAATAAACCTCTCCTAGAAGGTTTATGTAAAACTTAAGTATGGTTCATAATGTTTTCAACTGATAAAAATTTTGTGTTTCTGTTTTTGGTCACATAATGCAACATAAAATTTACGTTTATAAACAAACTTAAATTTTACTAACTACAAAGTCTGAAATAATTCTAATCAAACTGATAAAATTTGATGAGAATATAATTTCATCAATTATATTAGAATTTAATTTCCTAATAAACATATTTATATAAACAGGTTTTGCAAATTAAATCTGAAATAATTGTAATCACAATTAGGAAATTATATTAGAATATAATTTACCAATAATAATAGTATATAATTTTATCAATCGTATTAAAATATAACTTAATAATAAACAGAATTGCATAAACGGGCCTTACAAAATAAATCCGGCGTAATTATGAGAATAATTATGAAATTATATTAGATTAAAATATTATAATAAACAGATTTATATAAACAGGCCTTACAAAATAAATCTGAAATATTTGTAATCATTATATTATATTAGAATATTATATTATAATATGATTTCATCAATTATATTGGAATACAATTTCATCAATTAGAATATAACTTCATAATTAAAAGATTTATATAAACAAGCTTAAAAATAATTGTAATCATAAAGATGAAATTATATTAATTAAATTACAATGTTATGCCCCCTGAATTAAAAAAGTTATATGAATTTAGCTTAAAATTGAATGAAACCTTTGATAATCAAATTCAGTCCCCCTAAAATTTTAAACAGAGTAAAGTAACCTGATACTCTCTAGGGATGATTATAGTTTTCCCTCATAATGAAAAACACGAGAAATTGAAATCACGTGCTTTGGAACACATGGTGCACATTTTCTGGAAAAAAAGTGGAGATTAACAAACAAATTTTTAATCACTATTTTTTATTTTTAATCCTCTTGTGGCAACCGTTAATTTTGCCCTACAGAGATTATAGCTCCCTTTTACAGATGTATACTGGCCTTTTTACAATGGGATTTCATGTTAGAACTAAAACAGTTTGAGAAGTTTCTGGGCAGTTCTTATCATTTGTTGAGCAATGCTGTGTTCAAAAATTTTTTAGAATAATTTTTTTATTCTAAATAAATATTTGGCATAAATAATTATCTAAAAAAAAAGTATATACAAAGTAATTATTTAGATTTACTTTTGATCCTTTCTAAAATTGCTGTAGAAATTTTAAACATAAAAGGTGGTGCCGTGATGGCTCAGGGGATAAAGCGTTCGTCTTCCACTGAGGTGAACCGGGTTCGAATCCCGGCGATGCCTGGTCGATACGAATTCCTCATCCGGCTTGCACCAGCCACAGTGCCGACGTGAAATATCCTCAGTGGTAGACGGATCACGAGTTAGAGTCCCCTTGCCGCCGGGCTAACCGTGGGAGATTCTCGTGGTCTTCCTCTCCATGTAACACAAATGCTGGTTAGTTCCATCGAGAAGTCCTCCACGAAGGCAAATGCCTCCCAATAATTCATCCAAGAGTTCCCTTGTCTTCTGGATTGGGTTCAAAATTAATAGGCTACGGTGTTGAACATTAGCAGTCGTAAACCCAAAAATTGGGTCGGCTGTTCAACTACGGTTATATAAAAGCACAAAAGGTGCTATGATGCCGCATACTATCGTACCAATTATCGCTGAGGGAACTAGTCTTTTTCGTGTAATTACATATATATTATATAATACTTAAATTATGGCTAGAGAGGTGCGTGAGGAAGTAGTACAGAATCCGGATGAATTTTCCACCTTATCTCTCGACAGAAATTTTAATACTTATGCTGCTATTACACTGAAATGTCCCATTTGATTTAATTACCGGACAGATTTATTAAAATTCTATACATAGAAAATTTTGACGTGGATATTTCTTGAAAATAATTAAAATTGTAATCAAAGTGTTTCCGTGCGGGCGGTCAACGGATTGAAGATTAATAAATTCGGTTAATATATACTTTGAAACTAATTAAGTTGCCAAAATTGGAGGAGGGGTTGAAAATTTAGAATATTTAAATACAGTTGTGCTGTGCATTCTGCTTGGTTACCATTAAAGTTTATATGAGCAATTCTACAAGTAAACGCCAATTAGGCGGCCAAAAAAAAATTTAAAAAATTTTGGGGGGCACACTATTTCTACATGAATTTTCTTCTTTTTTACACCCTAAAAAGGCAAGAAAAAATCGTGAACATGAAACTTTTTCTTTGTGACATACTTTAAATGTGACATACTCTTTCTGACATACTCAAATAAATCTGAGCCATTTATTCAGATTAAACGATTTTTACATAAATATAATAATATTATACTCTCTAAAATGTATTTATAGAGATTTCATACTATAATATTATATTTTAGTATAAAAATTGGCGTTTATTTGTAGAATTGCTCATATCGTAGCTTTGAAACTAAACCGTGGTAACTCAAAAAAACAAGTTTTTCAGGAGAGCAATTTTTTAACTTTCCGCGCTAATGCTAATCGCGTCAATGCGATAACGATTTATCTGCTCTCTAAATTAATTTTATGGAACTATGAAGATAACACTTTGTTTCTCTAAAAGGGTGATTTTTTTTTTACTCAAAATGACCCAAATATCTCATTTTTCGATTTACTACGGTTAGTTTCAAGGCGACGATATGAGCAATTCTACAAATAAACGCAAATTAGGCGGCCAAACAAAATTAAATGTTTTTTTTTTTTTGGGGGGGGGGGCATGCTATTTCTACATGAATTTTCTTCTTTTTTACACCCTAAAAAAGCAAGAAAAAATATTAAACATGAAATTTTTTCTTTGTGACATACTTTAAATGACAAAATACCAATTTTAAATTTTTCCCGAGTTTCTCAATTTAGGAACTTTGATTAAATTTTTTTATTTTTGTTTTTTATACTAAAATATAATCTTATAGTACGAAATCTCTATAAATACATGTTAGAAAGACATTCTAATAATATTATATTTATGTAAAACTCGTTTTATCTGAATAAATGGCTCAGATTTATCTGAGTATGTCAGAAAGAGTATGTCGCATTTAAAGTATGTCACAAAGAAAAAAATCCATGTTCACGATTTTTTCCTGCCTTTTTAGGGTGTAAAAAAGAAGAAAATTCATTTAGAAATAGTGTGCCCCCTCAAAAATTTTTTATTTTTTTTTGGCCGCCTAATTGGCGTTTATTTGTAGAATTGCTCATATGCTGTGCAAGATAATTTTGAAAGATGACCAAGATGGTCGCCAAAGCGGCTAGTATATTAATAATCTCTTTTGGATTTCTTTCTTACTTTCTTCTGATATATTAACAATAATTTTTGACTTTCTTTCTTCGAGAATATATTTATAATAATTTTTTGCTTTCTTTCTTCTAGCATATTAATAATCATTTTTGGCATTATTTATTTATTTCTTCTAGTATTTTAATAATAATTTTAGGCTTTCTTCCTAACACATATTTTTTTTTTGGCCCTGCTTCAAGTTAATCCCTAATTGTAAACAATTGTGGATAAAATTCGGAAATTTTAAATTATGAAATTCATCAGACCATTTAGAGGTTTAACTCAACAAAAGACACAGACTTCACGCATTATTATAAAGCACAGAAAAATGCTATGAATCGAGTTCAACGTTTGATATTTAAGAGATCACGGAATTCTAAGGAATTTTATGAATATCTTATAGACCTTTTTATGGATTTTACATTTATATGGATATTGTTTGAAAATAAGAAGATTCATATTAGCCCATTTGTTCAGCTCGAAAAACACATTCATAATCTATTCGTTATGAAGGATTGTCATGGTGTAAAAAAATATTAAAAACTCTCTTTTATTAGAGCTCCACATGGTTTTAACTTTGTGTAATTGGATCGAAATAAGATTAGCTTTAAAATTTTCTATGACTATTTTA
This sequence comes from Parasteatoda tepidariorum, assembly GCF_982258835.1. Lineage (NCBI taxonomy): Eukaryota > Metazoa > Arthropoda > Arachnida > Araneae > Theridiidae > Parasteatoda > Parasteatoda tepidariorum. Next base: position 105,831,447 of record NC_141760.1, read on the forward strand.
AGACATACATGGATGTTTTTCGAAAATGACAAACCTATATTTCAATATATACTCAATTACAAACAATTGTCATGGTACATAAAAAACTTTTCTTTACCATATATAAGTGCTTTTTCAACAAAAAAGATTTTTTTATAAGTACATATTTCCAGAAATATATATGGATGTTTTCTAAAAATGAGACACCTAAAATTTTTATCAAATGAAGAAAACACGCATCTAAAAACATTAGCAAAATGTCCATTGATAGGAGAACGCTCCATCCCCTGAGACACAGCAGAATAGACTGAACATCGCTTACCTTGGATAAAATTAGATTTTTTTTTATAAAAAAGAAGAAACTTATCATAAATATTTCTACTTACCTATGGGTGTTGTTGGAAAATATGGCGCCCATCTTTTAACATTTAAAAAGTTTCGATTAAACGAAGCTGCTTAAAAAGTATTAATGTTTCGCAAAATGACGAACTTTAGAATGGGCAATATAAATTGTTGTGGACAATGTAAATTTTTTAAAACATTTTTTAAAAACATTTTCTGCCCTGCAAGGTGTTCCTTAAAGGCCATTCTTAATATGCATTTTTCGAGTCCTTATTAAAAAAAAAATTATACGTTCTACATTACAGTGGAGAAAGCGAATGCAATAAAACGTAAAAAAGGTTTAATTTGAGGTTGAACTCTTTATACTCTAACCTGTTTTCTCCGAGACTAAATATGAATTTGCGACCTGCAATATATATATATATATATATATATATATATATATATATATATATATATATATATATATATATATATATATATATATATATATTGCAGGTCGCAAATTCATATTTAGTCTCGGAGAAAACAGGTTAGAGTATAAAGAGTTCAACCTCAAATTAAACCTTTTTTACGTTTTATTGCATTCGCTTTCTCCAGTATCAGCAAAACGGCTGCACTTGTGAAGTGTTCTAGAGCAGCAGTTGTTAATGTGTAGAAAGAATGGACAATCAAGCAAAAAACCGGGTTTCAACGTCAGACTTATGGTCATCATAGGGTACTGAGTGCTCGATCAGAGAGAAGGTTGGCCAAGGTTGTGCAGCGCAACAGGAGTGCAACAGTGCGACAAATTGCAAGTGATTTTAATCAAGGAGCAACTGTGAACGTCTCTGAACGGACTGTTCGACGCATATTGCGCCGTATAGGGTATGGAAGCAGACGACCTGTTCGTAAGCCTCTACTGTCTGCTTTAAATAAGCGCAGACGTCTCCAATTTGCAAAGGAGCACAAACATTGGACAGTAGAGGACTGGAAGAGGGTCATGTGGTCCGATGAATCGCGATTTCAAATGCATCGCGCAGATTGCAGGATGAGAATATGGAGAAAACAGCACGAAAGCATGGACCCCAACTGCATTGCCACGACACTTCAAGCTGGTGGTGGCAACGTTATGGCATGGGGAGTGTTCTCTTGGTATTGTATGGGTCCTTTAATTCCTGTACCACAACGCCTTAATGCCCAAGGGTATTTAAGTATCATCGCAGATCAAGTACATCCAATGGTGTACTCTGGCGGGGATGGATACTTCTAGCAGGACAACGCTCCTTGTCATAAAGCTGGCATTGTCCTCAGATGGTTCGAAGAGCATGACGGAGAATTTAACTTGCTTCGTTGGCAAGCACAATCCCCAGATCTCAATCCAATTGAGAATTTGTGGGACGAAATTGAACGGGAGCTCAAACAGATGGATCAAGTACCATCAAATTTGCAGGAATTGGCAAGTGCAGTTCAGCGAGCATGGTCTGGAATACCTTCTACCACCTACCAACATCTCATAGAATCCATGCCCAGACGAATTAAGGCAGTAATACGTGCAAAAGGTGGCCCAACAGCGTACTGAAGGGTTGGTTATAATAATTTGGCCACTCAGTATATATATATATATATATATATATATATATATATATATATATATATATATATATATATATATATATATCGATAAGGAATCTAGAAATACATATTAAGGACGGTCATTACAGAACACCTCACATATGAACAACTTCGGATAATGTATTATGTCAGATATATATTAACCAAAACCAGTTTCAGATAAATAACGTGTTTCAAACAAAAATACAAAATTTGTAGTATCTATCCTTTAAATAAATCGATACATAGTTTAGACTTAAATAATTTTAAGAAAAAAAAGCTTTTAAAAATTTTCTGTTTTTATTTCTAAATATATATTTGTGTTTTCATAAAATACAACGTCTATATTTGAATTTTAAAGAAAGAGTTTCATAGAATTACGAAGTACAAAAAATTAGCAAAAATTCGCAAGCTATCGATGTTTATGTTTGATATTATTATTATCTAGGGATGATTCTATTATTATCTAGGGACGCACTATCAGTAAAATCTTGTCTTGTAAACTAGTATTTACTGCTTATTTTAGAAATCTACTATTTATTTTAGAAACCATAAAAAAAATCTGCATGGAAAGCAAGAATAGAGCAAATCATTATCCAGTGTTACACTATCGTGCTACATACATTTTCAACCAAAAAAAAAAAGCTAACTTATGTATAAAATTATATCGCCATTAATTATAAAAGTAATTTTAAGCATACATTGCGTTCTTAAGTTTAATTGCTACTGATAAAATCCGTTAATTTTGTCAGAGATGCAAATGCAAACAAAAAGGGAGAGGAATTTCACTGCTTTCTATACAAGTTTTGTGACTTCGAGAATCAATTCAAGATCATTTCCCTCATAAAATGCGTTAACAAGTTTGAAATGTTCTGAAATAATTTGGGAAATAGGGAAAGTGGATCTCAAAGAAAAATTTGTTGAACAGAAAATTCACTTCGCTATTTGGAAGTTATTTTTCAAAGAAATTTCCAAAATGTTCTTGGTTCCTCAAAAAAAAAAAAAATCGCAAAATGGAGAAACTCGCGAAATGGAAGTTCGTTAAATAGAAGTCCGACTGCATATATTTATCTTGATTTTTAAACATGTATTTGTGTTTCCATAATATTTCTAAAAAACCAATATAAACATAAGAAGTCCCACAGTGGACTGATCGTTAAGACACGTTTCCCAGCAGATCACCGAAGTCAAGCATCACTGGCTGCGGTCAATGTGCGGGTGGGTGACCACTTGGATCAGTCTGCCTAGGGACCGAGGGTGTGCGGTATGGATCCTTGTTAAACTGTTCTATCGTCAAGTGCTCGACTTCACACGCAGGTAGTCGGGCTACCGAAGCGGGGGGTGCAATTCCCTCTGCAGAGGATCAAAATTGTGATGGTATGTCTTCGGATCATCCTCAGGAATATTTCCAAGACTGTCGCCAATAGCCCATTGTGCAGCTCTAGTGAGGCGTAAATGAACTACAAGAACAACAATAAACATAAGAATCCTTTATTTTTATACTAAGCCTGGTACGAATGATTGCCACGTTGCAAAAAATAAATAAATAAATAATGCGCAAAGCATTCATCATTTTATTTGATTAGAAACTTCATTCGCCATCGAAAGTCTAGAAATTGGAAATAACATAATTATTATACTCTTCTTTTCTCCAATACCCAGCCGGTTATTAGCTTTCTTCAAATTCTTAAATTATATAACCAAAAGGAATTGTTTTATCATACATATTTCTATACTTATATAATTGTATTAGAAAAGCATGGCCCTTATTTTTATTTGGTATACATATTTTATTAAAGGCTAGATGCAAAAATTTGTTTAAAAAAATTGCCCATTAACGTTTTATTTAGTGTGGGCATAGTTAATTTTTGATAAAATGAGTATTTCAAAAGTATTTCTACAAATATTTCCTATTTTATCGCAATGTTTTTTAAAGCATAGCTTTCATATTTTAATATAAAATATCGTAAATAAATAAAACGGTGCAAAATGAAGATTTAAAAAAATGCATTCCTAAAAATTGATATTTAAAATTCTTTTGGGCGAAGCAATATTTTTAAAAAAATATTCTATAATTATATTTCATTAAATGTATATGGGTATTTTTGAAGAACAATTGTGCCATATTTTAATATAAAACTTTTTTCAAATGAAGGACGCTTAGAAAAATTTTTTTTAAAAAAAGTCTTAAAATATCAGTCCTTATAATATTGCTATACATATTAATTTTGATATCGTTTAATTTATACAAAAAAAAATTTAAATATTTTCTGTATATATTACTAGAAATAATGAGTGTTTTTAAAAAAATACGGCTCCCATATATTAGTAGGATGACCCATAGATTAACACGTGATGCAAAAATTTATAAAATAGAAATTGTAGTATTTTCCAGCTGAGTTTCACACATTGTTAGATTTATATGGACAAAGTAATATTTTTTTTAAAAATATTCGAAAAGTTTTTCTAGACAAATATTAATATAGTGGGGGGGGGGAAATATTAATATTTTTCTTTTGGACCGTTTTCGTACGGAAATGTCGCACATAATAATAAGGATGAAAACAGCATAAAAGTCAGATGAAAAGAAGTTCATTTGGTCAGTTTAATCAGTTCGTAAAATAACTATTTACTAATTCTTGTAACAAAAAGTACAGGCCTAAAATTGAAATCAACTGTTTCGTTTAAGTTTCTAGATAGATCTGGTGCACTTATTTACAACCTAAGGACTTGGTTAGCAGCAGTTAACCTTCTGGAATGAACAAGAAAAAAAGGAACCTTCCACACAAAAAAATTAACAAAAGAACCTGAGTCCAGATGCACCAAATCTTTTGGACTAGGCTCCCAGTTTATTGTATTTGAAATGTTCTACAGATACTGTTGGTTTTTAGCTATAATTCCTCAAAAATTCCTTTCTATATCAGGAATCAAACTGGCCTAGCCTTAAGTTAGCGCTATTTATATTCTGGACATAGTCAAATTTTAACAAAATAATGTTTAATAATAAAACTTCTATAAATATTTTTAGACAATTACAAGAGTGTTTTCCGACAACACGGCACCTATATTTTAATATGCAATCACTTTCAAAAGATTTGTTCAGCGCAAAAAATTCAACAACAAAAAAATTTTTAAAATGTTCATACTTAAATTTGTTCTACCTAAGTGTCTTTGACAACAAAATAAAATAAATTTAAAATAGAATTCTATGAACGTTTCTAGGCATATATTATTGTTTCCAGAAAGCGTGGCACCTACATTTCAAAAGGAAATAACTTTAAAAGGAATTCCGCATTGCAACAAAATATTAAAAAAAATTGTATAATGTCAACATTTAAGGTGGCGCTATTTCAGTGCATCTGAGACAAAATAAAAAAAGAAATTCTACTGACATTTCCAGACAAATATTGTTGTGGACGTAAAGTATGGCACGCATATTAAACAAGTTTTAACTAAATTCAGAGTTGCAAAAAAGTATAAAAAATTCACAAAATGTTCAGCTTTAAGTTTACACTATTTTAGTGAGTTTGAGCCAAATTAAAAAAAACAATTAAGAAGAATTTCTATACGCATTTTTAGACAAACATTGCTGTTTAAGTAAAATAGGACCCCATATTTTAATATGAAATAAATTTTGAAAGGGAATTCTTCATTGCAACAAATTATAAAAAAATTATGGAATATCCACCCTTAAGCCTGCTCTGTGTAAGTGTGTTTGTGACAAGATAAAAAAAAATTTAAACATTTATTTTATCACGATATATATTCTTGTTTTTGGAAAATCTGGCACTCATATTTTAACCTGAATAAAGTTTTAAAAAAAAATCCAAACTGTAAACAATTATAAAACAAAACTCGCCAAATCATCCACCTTTAAGTTTGCGTTATTTGAGTGAGTTTCAGACAAAATAAGAAAATCCTGTTATATTGTTGTTTTCACAAAATATGACACGCATATTTCAATTTGAAATAACTTTTAAAGGAATTCCGCGTTTCAAAAATTATAAAACATACGTAAAGAGGGCACTCTTAAAGTTTATACTCTGTATAAAGTTAGTTTTGGACAATATTTTTTTTAAATAATTTTCTCCAAATATTTCGGACATATCGGTATTTTTGAAATATCATCTGATGGACATTTGTGAGCATTACATACTCTGTAATTCTTCAAAAACCGCTTTTATATCAAAACAAACGTTCATCAAACATATGACTTCTAAACTAAAATTAATATTAATTAATTAAATATGAACTAAAATTAATTAATTAATTTTAACCAAAACTAAAATTAATTAATGAAAATTAATTAATTTTAACTGAAACTAAAATTAATTAATTAAATTTAAACTAAAATTAATTAACTAATTTTAACCAAAACTAAAATTAATTAATGAAAATTAATTAATTTTAACTGAAACTAAAATTAATTAATTAAATTTAAACTAAAATTAATTAATTGATTTTAACCAAAACTAAAATTAATTAATGAAAATTAATTAATTTTAACTGAAACTAAAATTAATTAATTAAATTTAAACTAAAATTAATTAATTAATTTTAACCAAAACTAAAATTAATTAATAAAAATTAATTAATTTTAACTGAAACTAAAATTAATTAATTAAATTTAAACTAAAATTAATTAATTAATTTTAACCAAAACTAAAATTAATTAATGAAAATTAATTAATTTTAACTAAAACTAAAATTAATTAATTGCATTTAAATAATGAATTAATATTTCAAAGAACTGTATTAACTTCAAGTGTCATCCACTACAAGTTTAAAAAAATGTATTTGAACTTGAGTGTATGAATAAAAAGTATTTTATTAACGATTGAAAATTTGAACAAGATATATTAATATATACAGTAAATATATACATAATTGTAGGGATTGTAGGAGAAAAAGGCGTGCGGCATCAGACAATCATAAAAGTATAAATTTGAAAACGTGGACCACACGTGCTACCACAGAATGTTCTTTATTCAATTTATCTGACGCAGCGAATATAAAATAATTAAATATTTAAATGTGCGCAACAAACAATTTTTTTGTTCAAATAGATTTATAAGTTAGAAATTATCACTGATATTATTTTTTTAAAATATGTGAAAAAGTGAATCGCTTATAGTAAAATTTAAAACAATGACTAACGCTTAACCCATCAGAAAATTCCATTTCGTTTTTCGTTCATCCTTATTTAATGAATGAATTATTATTTGAAAAAACTGTATTAACATCAAAGTGTCATCCACTAGAAGTTTAAAAAATAAATTTATTTGAAGTTGAGTGAATGAATAAAAAGTATTTTATTAACGATTCAAAATTTGAACAAGATAATAGGGAGAGTATGAACTAATAGTAGGAATTGAAAAAAATGGGACTTGCCACTGGCCGCTGGCAAAATTACATTATTTTGCCCTATAAGTGCTTTAGCACTCTTTTTGATAACGAAGCAATGTTTTCAAAATTTTAAATTTTCTTTTCAGTTTCGTGACAGTTAATTTGCTTGTATCAGAAAATCGTCAAATTTCTGATTGGGAATTAATTATATTTCATGATTAAGCAGCGATGTAGGTAATATATACCTGTAATGATCAAAAAACTGTTGAAACCATTGTTGTTCTGCATTAAAATTGTTGTTAGCATTGTTGTTCTGCATTAAAATATTCAATTTGGTGGTCAACGAAATTTGAATTGAAGCATCATTCTCGTGGATTCAATTTGAAAATTGATTCTGCTTGTAGTGGTCAAAAAAAGAATGAAACATACTTTGTGACCAGATAAATAACTCAAGTAGAGATTTGAGTGCTATAAGCTATATATCAACCAAAAAGTGGTTAAAATTTCGATCGCAATATCCTACCTTAATTTTTACTACATTCATATTAATTTGCTTCCTTGAAAACGCAAAAAAATGCATAAAAATTGAGAGTAAGTGAAGAATATTAACAAGAGAGCTTTTAGGAGAAACCATCATGAATTTTTTGCAAAGGAAAACAGGATTTCTAAATAATTATACTAGTAATGTTTCTATTATACGAGTAATTGTAATAGTAATACTTCTTATGCTCATTTGTTGTTGATTATTTTTTCAAAGTTGACTCACTTGTTAATAGCAATACTACTCATCTGTTGTCCTCAAGTGACAGTTAATGTCCCTTGAGGACCCTAACCTGTCTCAGGATAGCCTCCATTCTTCACGGTTCGGAATTTTAAACCTCCAGTTCTTAATGTTTAACTTTTTTATATCCTCTTCAACATCTTCCCGCCATCTTTTCTTTCGTCTAGAATTGCCAGGTTTTGAGTTAACAATGATTAAATCAATGCCTTTATGCTTTTTCAAAATTTCAAAATTGTTTCGAATTCTTAATAGTATTAAACTATCATAGACAGGACCAAATTTTTTCCTAATATTCCCATATTAACAAACGCTCTTGAACTTTTCTCAAGGAAGTGCAGGATTTACTTCCACTAATGAACACAGTGTGGAGAAAAACCTTATAACGTTTAGTATTTTGCTTATAAGTAATATTAGAGCAAATTTGTAAAAGATTAAACAGAATTTGGATGGAAAAATAGGCTTTATTTAACCTGTTTGCTATTTCAACCCAGTTATCAATATTTTCAATTAATTATTGTAACATCTTATTACAAAATTTTAGATTTATAAAAATTTTGAGGAAAAAAAATTAGTTTCGACTTTTAAACAAGAAATGTTGCAAATTCGATTATTAAGAACTCACGCCTGTTAAAAGTATGCATATGTATGATAATGTGTCCAATAAATTAATTTACAGTTTTTGCCATCTTAAATATAAAAAAAAAGAAAAATGTTAACGTCTTTTATTATTAATGGGATCATTTGCAAATAAATTACGATCTAACGATTTGGGTGGTGATTTTACTCAAATATTAAAAAACTTGATGCACTATAAAAGAAATTTATAAAAATTTAGCTTGGTATCTATAATGCAATAAATATTAATAATTTCAAATTTATAAGCATTCTTCCGCTTCGTCTCTTTTTTTTCAATAAAATATGTATCGATTTATGTATGAACCCAAACGAGTGTAAAGGACATATTAAACCCACGATGACCTACCAAAATATACCCCATAAAAATACATCATGCAAGAACTTCAGTTATTTAGCTCCTGAATTTTTCCATAATATTCCCACCGATTGGCAAAACGTTCCTCACAAAGGTTCAAATGGAAATTAAAAGAATCATAATTTACAATTAACAATTTTGAGAACTTCTTTTAACTCCATGTAAGTCTCACAGAATAAAGTGACTGCAAATTGTTTACCTATCTTGAACCTTGCTAGCCACTAGAAGGTTGTGTGCATTATATTTTTCTCTATCCAGTTTTATGTATTTTATTTTATAACCATCGTTGAGCAGCCAACCCAATTTTGAGTTTACTACTACCAATGTTCAATTCCATAGACTTGTAATTTTGAAACCAATCCAGAGGACAAGGGAACTCCTCGATCAGGTATTGGGAGAAGTTTGCCTTCCTGGAGGACTTTTTTGATAGAACTAACCTGCATTTGCGTTAAATGGAAAGGAAAATCACGGAAACATCCCACGATTAGGCAGACCGCAAGGGGATTCTAACTCATAATCCATCTATCACTGACGATATTTTACGTTTGCATTGTGGTTGGTTCGAGCCGGGTGCGGGTTTCGTATCGACCAGCCATCACTGGGATTCGAACCCGGTCATCTCATCGGGAGGCGAATGCTCTATCCCCTGAGCCACCATGGCTCTAGTTTTATGTATTAACGTTCTTTGTGTAATTTTAATATAAATAGCTTTTATGGTTGCCATAATGGGTCATGTGATCCCAGGTCACCGAAATATTTCTCTCTTGCTTATTCCTTTTCTTGTAAATAAATAAAAGTAAAATAAAAAATAAATAAATATTTTTAAAATGTCAGTCAGCAAACAATAGGGTGGTCTGGATTCAAACTGGCAGTACCAATTGACTTAGTTAAAACTACTAACTAATTCATTTAGTTTAAAATGTTATTCAGTGCATTTGTTAGACATAAAAGACAGAAAGACGATTAAAAAAATTCATATAGTCATTTATTAAGCCACATTTAAAATTCATTTGCAACAAATTTTGACCTCTTCAAGCAAAAACTAGTATCTCGTTCTGCTGTATAAAAAAAATTTTATTTTTAAATAATTGTGAAATTTTTGATATTTACCATCTATCCTAAAAAAGCAAACAAACCCTACCGGAAGTCTTGAGGTCCTCTTTTGACGTCATAGCTTTGACGCGACAATTTCTTTTTTCGACGTTCCGGGTTTGTTTGTATATACTCGTAAATATTGAGTTGCTCTAAATTTCATTTTTGTGGCGTATTTTTGCGAAAAGAATGGTTTTTCATATTTTTAAACATCAGATATGAATAAAAGTACTTTGGGAAATATCCTATATTGATATGCAATTACCTGATCGTTGAGATACAGATTTATGCAATTTAGTTTACACCAGCAGAAATTCTTCTACCAGAAGTTGAAACAGCCTCTACAAATACTGTCCCTTACTGTGCGAAACATGAAACACGGTCTTGAATAAAGTGAATTAGTGATGCAGATGTTCTTGTTTTCTTCATAAATATGTTTTTTCCAGCCTCGTTAATATATTCACTTTGTATTGATTTTAAAAGCTTTTTAATATTTTCAGCTGATGAAATGAAGGCTGAATATAGGGGTGCTTTAGTGAGGGGCTTGCCTTTTCCCCTTCTCACAGTTGCCGAGTACTTCACCCAAGAACTGGAAGGTTTTTGCTGGGGAAGAAGATACAGACTCGCCGGCTATTATTCCTGCATTCTTCTGTGGTGAGTGCAAAAATTTGTATTGTCATTTGGATACAGCATCCTATAGCTTATCTGAAAATTAACAAAGGTTGATCTGTTAAAGTGCACTATCAAAAGTTTTTTTTCTCAATTTAGTTAGTATTGTGCACGTTAACGGTTTCTGAGTCAAACATTTGTTTCTTTCAATCTGTCAACTGATTTTTTTATGGTATCGACTTGATTCTTCAGATACCGAATTTAGATTTGCGTTCTTTAGATACCAAATTTAGATTTAGATTCTATAGATACCGAATTTAGATTCTTTAGATAACGAATTTAGATTTAGATTCTATAGATACCGAAAGAAATTGTGTTAATTTTTTTTATTGTAATAATATTATAAGTAGTTTGATTACATTTGTTTCTTTCATTCTATCAACTGATTTTTATGGTATCGACTTGATTCTTTTGCATACCGAATTTAAATTTAGATTCGTTTGATACCGAAATTAGATTTAGATTCTATAAATACCGAATTTAGATTCTTTAGATACCTAATTTAGATTTAGATTCTTTAGATTTAGATTCTTTAGATACCGAATTTAGATTTAGATTCTATAGATACCGAAAGAAATTGTGTTAATTTTTTTGATTGTAATAATATTATAAGTAGTTTGATTACATTTGTTTCTTTCATTCTATCAACTGATTTTTATGGTATCGACTTTATTCTTTTGCATACCGAATTTAGATTTGGATTCTTTAGATACCGAATTTAGATTTAGACTCTGTACGAGGGTTGCTATTTATATTTCTGGCCTTAGCAACAGTAAGTGTTGCTAGACGACCGCAAACGATTTTAATCGAAAGTTTGATATTTTTAAACATAAATTCAGCAGACGATTTACCATTATAGCTTCATTTGTGTTGTTGACAGTAAATTGAAAAGTTCTTCTCTTTCAAAAAATGGAATTGAATCGTGAACATTTTCGTGCCATTACTTTTCATAACTTTCGACGTGGATTGTCAAGACAAGAGTGCTTCGATGAACTTAATTCTTTATTCAGCGATAAAGCGCCATCCTACAGCACTGTAAAAAAATTGGTATAACGAATTTAATCGTGGTCGATGTTCGATCCAGGACGAATCCCGTGCATGTCGTCCAAAATCCGTTGTTGTGCCAGAAAAGATCGATGCTGTGCGTGAACTGATAAAGCAAGATCGTCATGTGACATACCGTGAGATAGAGGCGTCTTTGGACATTATAATGACTAGCATCAATAAAATATTGCATGAACATTTGAGCGTAAAAAAAATTTGTTCGCGTTGCATCCCGCATAATCTGACAAACGCTAAAAAAAAAGGCTCGTGTCAATTGGTGCAAGGAAATGTTGGAAAAATACGTTCAAGGTACATCAAAGGCTGTGTATAACATCTACACAGGTGACGAATCATGGATCTATGCATATGAGCTGGAAGCAAAACAGCAATCAACTGTATGGGTCTTCCAAGACGAGGCAAAACCAACAAAAGTTGTTAGAGGAAGAAGCATATCGAAACAAATGATTGCCTGTTTCTTCGGCATTAACGGTCATGTGGCAAAAGTGGCGTTAGAGCAACGCAGAACGGTCAATTCTGAATGGTACACGACCATTTGTTTGCCAGAAGTCATCGGAGAAATTCGAAAAAAGCAGAAGAACAGGCGAATCATTCTTCATCATGACAATGCGAGCTCTCACACATCGACTCAAACAAAGGCATTTCTGACGGAGCGAAAGATCGAACTGATGGGTCATCCGCCGTACAGCCCTGATTTGGCACCCAATGACTTCTTCTTATTCCCACACATCAAAAATAAATTACGTGAACAACGATTTTCGACCCCCGAAGAAGCGGTTGATGCATTCAAAACGCATGTTTTGGAATTACCTCAATCGGACTGGAAAAAGTGCTTTGAAAATTGGTTCAAATGCATGCAAAAGTGTATTGATCATCATGGAGAATATTTTGAAAAAACAATAAAACCAATTTCGATCCTACATATTTGTTTTTTCATTATTAGGCCAGAAATATAAATAGCAAACAATTTGGTATCTACGAGGGTGGATACCAAATTTAGATTCTTTAGATACCAAATTCAGATTTAGATTCTTTAGATACCGAATTCATATAACAATATTTTTAGTAGTTTTTAAAGTGATTGACGAGTTATTCCAATTAAGTGTTGATTGTTTGATTGTAGTCACTTGATTATTTAGATAGTTGAAAATAAATAACAATATGTTATTTTAAGGGTACAGAAACGATGCGGTTGTTCCAGAAGAGACCGTACTATCACTTTAACGAGTGTTAAGCAGGAAATGTGTAGATAATCTGGGTGTTTTGCAGATTATTCAGAAAGGAAACAATTTCTTTGCTCTTTAAAAAAATCATCCAACTTAATCTGCATTTGATAATCTGTTAAAAAACTGATTTCTACATTTTAGCAGGTAGCAGTTATATTATTTCAAAATATATATTTGAGGTTCTCCCACCAGAATTTTTTTTATAACGAGTTCAATACAAAGGTAGTGTTATATTTTGTAATGTTAATATTTAAATTTCGCTCTTTATTTACATATTTTCATCAATTTCACAAATATCATACATTTATATTAAGAAATTATATAGTGAAAACCACACTATATAATTATAAAGTTAAACTTGCATTTGAATGGAGTGAAAATTTTAACTTGAAAATGGGTTTAATATATAGCTATATGCCATTTTTTTCCCAAAAACTAAAACTATAACTTTTTTAAAAGATTTATACAAGATTAAAATAAAATTATTGTTGTTATTAAAATAAATTATTGTATTGTAATAAAATTGTTGTGAACTTTTGAAACTCTTATTTTTTGTAATAATTGGGACAATGAAGAAAATTATTTAAAAATATTCAAATTATTTACTTTCATAAATTTTCTTCCACTTCTTTTTTTCACTGAAATTAAATGGAGAAATACTTAAGTAACTTTATTCTTTTAGTATCTAAAATTTCACTTAACAAAACCCAAAGGCACCCGTGGAAATATATTCAAGGAGTAAAACTAGAAAAACAACTAATGTTACAAAAATTGCCAATAATTTCTTATAATGTAAAATTAATTTTATGTGGCCACATCAGAAATTTTCTTCGCTAATAAGAGTTTATGCATTACGAACGTATTAAAAACAAAATAGGAGTTATTTGTAAACGCCTTAAACGTGACTTTTAAAAAAAAAGAAAATGAAATTAGGTTTCTGGTATCCATTAGTTAACCCATAGAAAAAGCTACATTATTCTTTTGCACAACATGTTTTCACAATGAATATACCGGACCTTTCAAATGCAAATTTAAGCAAAATTCTTTTTTTTATAGATTAGAATTCTTTTTTATTATAATGTAAATGTCCTTAATTGAAATATTATTGGGTGTACAAATAAGTTCCCGCCGTTCGTCACAAGAGGGCACTGCAAAAAGATTATGTAGAAATTGATTGGTATTAAACGTCTTATTGTAAGGTTGCTCATCTGGTAACAACATAACTATAAAGTATTAGTGATTCCGTAATAGCTTTACGTTATTGTTTTCGTGCCAAAATGTCCAGTTTTGTACCAAGTAAGCGTCATTTTCGGGAACTTTACATTTACTTCTTTAATTTGAAGAAATCTGCAGCTGCGGCGCATCGATTGCTTGGAGAAGCGTACGGTGAGGCTGCTTTAAGTGAGAGAAGTTGTCGTGAGTGTCAGAAGTTTAAAAACTGTGAGTTAGACGCAAAAGACTATGAACGCATTGAAAGGCCCAAATTGTACGAAGACAAGGAATTGGAAAAATTACTTGAAGAAGATTCGTCTCAAATGCAAAAAGAACTTGCTCTTACATTACAAGTGACTCAGCAAGCAATCTCATATAATTTAAAATCGTTGAGAATGATCCAAAAACAAGGAAGTAGTGTTCCATTCGAACTGAAGTTCAGAGACATTGAACGTCGATTTTGCATGAAAATTAGTTGGTTAGTGTCGCATCCTCTATTGAATCATATCTCATGGTGTACTTGAACATTCTTTGCTATCTTCATGGCATTAAATGAATATAAATCTTCTTTTGTTCAAGGGGTTAATCTTCTCTAGTTTAAGGGGTGAAGTCCTACAGCGACTGCAGGGCAGTTAAAAACATGATATGGTGTGAGTTCCACATTAAGACAGCTGCCACAGTTTTGATATTTTCTAGTTCCATCTGCAGAGATTTTCATGTTTTGTTCTTAGTCTGATGAGAGTGGTGGCTGTCTTCCTATCGATGTCAAGATTAGTTATTTGATCGTGGGCCTTGATTTTTAAGGGGGTGAATAGTCTTGACTATGCAAAAGCATTTGCATCTGCCAGCGTAGTTGGGATTGTATTTTGATTGAGATCTCTGGCATTTATAGCCAAGGAATCAGATTCACGCGGGCGGGAATCCCCTGCAAGAAGCATTTTTTATGGAGACGTTGAAGTTGTCCAAGCTGTTCTTTGATATTCAAAATTAGGCTTGAGGTACCTTTGCTGAGGGCCTGTAAGGCACTGAAGATGGTGATACCACTAAGCTGCTCCGAAGGTTCAAGATTGATGTACGTTACGATTGCCGTGGAAATGGCTATGCATGAAAATTGATTTTGCTATTTGGAAGCACTTGAATGGGAAATCTTAACCCACCCGCTGTATTCGCCAGATCTTGCCCCTTTAGATTATCACCTATTCCGGGCGATGACACATGGTCTGTCTAAGCGGAAATTTATATTATTTCAAGATATCAAGGAATGGATCGATTCGGGGATATCCTCGAAATATGAAGAGTTTTTCCGACGTGGTATCTGAATGTTCCCAGAAAGATGGGAAAAGATAGTGTCTTGTAATGGAGGATACTTTGAATAAAAGATAATGTACCGCTTTTTCACAATAAACTACTAGTTTTTGATAGAAAACGGCGGGAAATTGCTTGTACTCCCAATAAATCAATCAAAAAAACTTTTACGATTATCAGTTTTTTTTCTATTATATTATTTTAAACATGACAAAAGTATAGGCTTCTTGTCTCATATTTGAAATATATAATTTAAAATTTAAGAAATAAACACGATGCTGATAATAAAAATACTCACTAGTTTGAGATAGACTTTAAAGTTAGTGTTAGAAGAAAATTGCTTCCGATATCATATCAAAAATTAAAAGTAACCAACATTTTAAAGATATTCAATTGTTTTCATTACACTTCAGTGCGACTATAAAAAATTTCCAACTTTATATCTTACTAAGCTTTATCAATGCAAACATCATATCTGCTAATTACCAATTTTTTAAAAATTTTGAAAATTTATTACAAAGTTGCAGAAGAAATTACACTTTTCTATAATTAAGAATAAAAAAAATCAAAATATACATTACACCATTTTACAACATAATAGTTTTATTTCAAAACAAAACACATTATAAAATAAACTTCATCTAATTGTAAATGCAGAACGTTCTAACCTTCATAGTTTAAAATAAACATGTCGATAATCTTTTGGTAATACACAATTTAAAAAAAATATTTTTGTTCGTAAATAAAATAAATTTTATTCCTAATTAAAAAAAAACGACAGATGGATTAAGTGCTTTTATTTTACTTGTTATCAATTTTAAATTTAAAAAAAATCATGACTTTAGAACTACTTGACACAGATTGAGTTTATTCTTCCAATTACGAGTCTTTGTTTACTTGCAATTATATTTCCAAGCAGTCTTCAAATGCTTTTTTGAAAGTTTTTATGAAATGATCAGTAACAGTTAATTAAGTATGTAGCACACAAAAACACACAGCAGGGTTGAATATCACAGGTATGAATATCACAAACTTCTACACCACAAACTTCTACACCACAATCAACAAGAGGACTTTCCGGCACGGCAGATTTAAAGTGCACCTTGCTGCATATACACACTGGTTGCTTCGTTTGCAGTCAGGATTGAACTTAGATCTCATAGCTTTCCATCAGATTGTGCAATTTCCATTTGCAGTGTCCGGCAGCCCTTCTAAAAACTGAATCGGTCCCGAAAAGAAGTTTCTGCCCTTGAAAACGAACAGTAGTTCCCTCCAGTAGACTACAGGGGTAGAAAATAAGAAAATCTGGTCATAGAAAGTATTAGACATTACTAGATAGAAAGGAAATATTCGCCATTGTTTTTTTCCTTTGTTTTCCAAACATCAAACATGATTTTCGAGAAACCGAAAAAGGTTTATTAATGCTTAAACAGATATTTTTTTATTTGAAATTACACTACTAATGCTATAAAAATTTGCAATAGACAATTTGATATTTCTAGAAATCACAATTTGATATTTCTGGAAATCGAAATTATCATTAATTGATAAGAAAATTCACTAAATTTGTTATAACAGAAGAAAATCATTGCTTTCAAATATTTTTACATAAAATATTAATAGGGATTGAGTAAAAAATGATTTGAGTTTTTTAAAAAAAAAGTTGGTAACGTGAGCAAAGAGAATATGAGTCATTTTTAAAAACACTTGAGCATTTATTTGATATCCCATGACTTTGTGTAATTTTAATTACTCAAGTACTTCTTAAGCATTTACGATTTTTTCCGCAAATTCAGATACATCGAAATTATTACAAATAACAACTGCGTAATTAAATGGCTACTTAACAGCCTCTTTTCTTCTTATTTAAACTGCGATAAAACCAAATGTTAATTGAAAAAAATTTAATTTATCTAGTTCTGAAAATTGTGTTTTATGTAAATCATAGCACTGCTTATCTAATATGCAGTTTTGAAATTACTTTTTAAGAAAAATCGAATTGTTTAACGTTGCCTCAAAGTTTTTCATACTCAATTGAAAAATATTTTCAAAGTACTCCCCTTACTTTTCCCGTTACTCCACTCTTTTACACATAGCAGTAAAATGTAAATTTAGATTGTTTTAAGTAAAGCATTACCTTAATCGATTTTTGTTTTGTATTTGAAATATTTCAAATTTTTCTGATAAATTTTAAAAATACGAATGAAGAATAAATTTACGAAGAAAAACTTAATATTGAATATCTTTTAAAGCTTAATTTTTTAAATATGAGGAAAATTTTCTTCAACTAGTGACTTTTATTGACTTTGAATTTCAATTTATTGACTTTTAATTTAGTATTTCAGTGCACAAGTTTAATAAAAGAAATTTAGGTAGGAATCAATATTTGTATGACTAAAGATCAGTGATTAGCATTACAAAAACATTTAAAATTTAAATCTACCAACAGCCTTCCTTCTGTTATTTTCCCCCCACTCCTTTAACTACCAGTTATTAAGCTTTATATTAATATTTGATTTAACAAAAAGTGATTTACAGTGTAAATTCGACTAAAGTGTATGAACATTTTTTTAATATTAATTTAAAATATAAGATAATAAGATTTAATAAAAGCTTGATATTTTTCCATTAAAAGTAGTTTTATCATTTGTTATAATAAAAAAGAGAAAGAGGCCTGTTTGATAATGTATGTTGGTAACAGTAATATAGGTGCCAAAACTGTGACACTTCCTGTTGGTAAAAGAGAGCGAATTCAAGTCAATGTTTTATTTATTTGTTTATTTACTTTACGTTCCAAATCAAAAACTGTAACCCTATTTTCAGTTTTATGTGCGCAAAACATTCCAATAGCGCCTGAAATTTTTATAAGAAACAAACAGAATATTTATTTATTTATTTTCTTAAAAAAAAGTCTTCTGAATGTCATTTAATTTTGAAAAGGACTCATATTTCATGAAGTAAATATTTACAGAAACACACTGTTTTGTGTCGAGTTGTAAATGTGAAGCAATCATGGGTCAGAAGGGATAAAACAAGGAGCTCTGCCATTTAGAAAAGCATTAAGTTATATAATAATTATAACCTTTGTTGAATAGCTAACGCATATTTGAGTTTACGACTACCAATGTTTAACTCCGTAGCCTTGCAATTTTGAACCCAATCAAGAAGACAAGGAAACTCCCTGATCAAGTATTGGTGAAACTTACACTCCGTGGAGGACTTTTTGATGGAAATAACCCGCATTTGCGTTACACGGAGAGGAAAAGTACGAAAACCACCCACGGTTAGCCTGACCGCAAGGGAACTCTAACCTATGATCCGTCTACCATTGAGGATATTTCACGTCAGCACTATGGTCAGTGCGAGCCGGACTTCGTATCGCCCAGTCATCGTTGGGATTCGAATCCTTTTCACCTCATTGGAATGCGAACGCTCTATCCCCTGAGCCACCACGATTCTTCATAAAATTATTATAATAATATAATATTATTATAACAATATAATATTATATAACAGTAGCCGGCCCAATTTTGGGTTTGCGACTACCAAAGTTCAACTCCGTAGCCTTGTAATTCCGCACCCAATCTAGAAGACAAAGGAACTCCAGGATCAAATATTGCGAATAAATTTGCCTTCGTGAAGAACTTCTTTGATGGAATCAACCCCCGCATATGCGTTATATGGAGAGGAAAACCAAGAAAACTACCCCCACGGTTAGCCTGACGGTAAGGGGATTATAACCAGTGATCCTCTACTACTGAAGATATTTTACGTCAGCACTGTGGTCGGTGCGAGCCGGGTGGGGAATTCTTTTCTACCAGCTATCATTGGGATTCGAATCAGGGCCATCTCATAGGAGGCGAGTGCTCTATCCCCTGAGCCACAACGGCTCGCATAAAATCATAGACATAATTCGAGTTTAAAGCACTGAAACTGTGTAGCTCATTTTATTTTCCCTGATTACTAATTCCAGCAAAGCGGAAAGTGATGCCGTTCAAGAACACTATTATCACAAACATCATCTTCAATAGGAATGAAAAAAACTTGAAGATAAGCAAAAGTAATGTTGTGAAATTATACATTATTTAAATGCAATATAACGTCTGGCCTTTGTTATTTAGTGGGAAAAATAGATTTATGTGATTATATAAGAGAGAGATGAGGCTGATATGCTCAACTTAGCGTGAAATGTAATCAAAGACTTAACCTCTCGTGCAGAACACGGAGTTTTTGTATTAAAACTGTCATAAAACACATTAATGACAGCAATTTACATAACAATTCCAATTTTATTGATTGTAATGATTTCTGTTCATAATGGCTGTTGCAAAACTGATTTGCATTTTTAACTAAGATTACTTAAGATTTGTGCTTGGCGATATCGAACTCTTAATATTCTCGATGTATTGTCATAAAATATCGATATCTAACCATTTGTTATGATATTTATTACCTTTCTATTCGATTATCTTCTATTGTTATCAAATAAGAATCTTCAGAATTCATCAAAATTTAGAATCCAAATATCTTGCTTTAGGTAAAAAATTTCAGAATTCATTAAAAATAAGAATGCAAGTTTTTGATTTCGATTCACAAATTTTCAGGGGGTTCTTCAGAATTTATCAAAAATTGGACTGCAAATCTGTTGCTTTAGGAAGCCATATTTTGAGAAGGCAAAACTCTTCGGAATTCATCAAAAATAAGAATGCAAGTCTCTTGATTTCGAGGCACAAATTTTCAGGGGGTAAGAATCTTCGGAATTTTCATCAAAACTTAGAACCTAATATTTTTGTTCCCGGGATCCATATTTTGAGGGTGTAAGAATCTTCAGAATTAAGAATAGGATAGACCATATGATATGGCTATAGACTAGAGCTGATCGTGGGGACTGATCAATATTTTGATATATCGTGAAACATTGATATTTTTTTCAACGATGCTTTAGAATGTATGCTCACACCACCATAACGTGAATGTTGCATAATGCAATAAATATCAAATATACGATAATTACGACAACATAAATTTCGCAATCATAATCGAATACGACAATAATGTAAGCAATATCTATAACGATAATTTTTGTTTAAGATATAATTGTATCTGCAAAGATAAATATCATTTGGATAATATGCACATTAACAAATGTAAAAATGTACAGTGCGCAATCTAAAATAGATGGAAAAGTTTCAATTATTTTCGAGGAAGCCGCGGTGGCACAGGAGATGGAGCGCTCGACTCCCGATGAAGTGACGTAGGGTAGATCCCAGCGTCGGCTAGCTGATTCGAACTCTGCCCACGGCTCGCACAGATCACAGTGCTGATCGTCAGTGGTAGACAAATAATGGGTTAGAATCCCTTTGCCGTCAGGCTAACAGGGGGAGGTTCTCGTGGTCTTCCTCTCCATGTAAAGCAAATTCGGGCTAGTTTCATCAGAACAAAATTTCCCCGGATACTTTATGGAGAGTTCCCTTGTCTTCTGGATTGGGCTCAAAATTACATGGCTCCAGAGTTGACCACTAGTAGTCGTAAACCCAAGAACTGGGTCGGCTGTTCAACGACGGTTTTCAATAAAAAAATATTATTCTCGAAAAGCGGAATCCTTTTTTTAAACTGAGTGAACGGGTAAACGTGTTATTATTATATTAATGTAATTTTTTTAAACTCAAATGGGTGACTATTTCTGTTTCTCATAACAGTAAGTGTCTCTCCACTACATGCTTTCCTAAACTAAATGCAAATCTATCTCTGCAAACTGTGATCTATATTTGAGAATCTCAGTTTAGTTGACAATTTTTTTCAAAATTTTATTCATTGGCAGCCATTGTTCTTACGTGAAATAGGCGAAAAAATTCACTCTTTTTGCAGACAGGTGATAAATATCTAAGTACCAGAAAAATACCAGAATTTGTATCAACCAGCCAATGGTTGGATTCTAACCTGAGTCACCTTATTGGGCAAGTAACGCTCTATCCCCTGAGCCACCGCAGCTCAGGCACTTTTAGTAATTATGTTACATTGAGTACGTAATATCAAATGTTTTATTTTATTTGTATTTGCAGTACAATCGATATTTGTTATAGCGATATACGCTCGACATCAATTCAATATCCGTCTAAAAACTCAAAACCTTTTGATTAATCTAGTAAGACATTTTAGGACGCGTTCATGTATATAACTTAATCAATGTTCTAAGAGAATGCATAGATGGGTACCTGGGTGCTGTTTTTAACCATTTGGGATATTTGTAATGCCCTCCTGTTTTCCTAAAATTTTGTTAAAACAGTTAATTCACAAAATTTTTAATTAAATAAACAATCTGCTTTCAATCAAATTTGATTTCAAATATTTGTTTAAGGAGATAAAAACAAACTTTTGATAAACTTGAGCATATAAACTGTATGCCATTTTTAAGACACTGCAACGTTTCATTTTTTACGTTCATACCAAAGGAAAAAAAAGTAGTTAAAATTGAAATTTTCTTATCAACGAGAATATCAGTACCTAAGATTCTTTTTAAGGTACTTTGAAAATTTTTTTTTAAATAATACGAAAGATAATTAAATCTGGGTTTAATGATTTTATAAATTTGTTGTTATAAATTTTTTGGATCTGAGTCTATAGCATGAAAACCGAATTTGAGTTGCACGGACGATTTACCCTATGACAACGACAATTATAACCCATGATTCGTCTACCACTGAGGATATTTTACGTCAGCACTATTGTAGTTGCAAGCAGGGACCAGAATTTGTATCAACGTATATTCGTATCATCACTGAGATTCGAACTTACGTCACCTTATTGAAAGAAGAGATCTCTATATCCCTGAGAATATCGTGCGCTATGCAAACTATCGCTGCCATCTTGCATTGCGAATTGTTCATTGGAAAAGTATCCAGCTAAATTAGCCTAAATCTATTTAGGCTTATTGCAACAACTCTCTTTAGGCTTATTTGAAAATATATCATTCATCGCTCAATCAGCCTGATTAGTTTCAGACATTTTGCAATAAGTTCTTGAATGCATGCAATCATTACTAACTCTAATGCAATTTCAGCGTCGTGCTTTATTTTTTAAAGGGCAAAATAAAAAAATTTCTGTTGTATATGATTTTAGTAGTTTAATGACTATTTTGAATTCTCCCAAAGGAGTTGATTATAAATTGGTTCATCAATTCGACTCTTGATTAAACGTGTTAGATTCGTGTAACAATGTTATGGTGTTGTCGATAATTTTTTCCATTTTTAAATGACACATGTTGCATAGAAACACAATGGTATACCCGCAAGTGACGTAATGTGGGTATCTCGATTGTGATTGGTTGTTGAAACACGGCATTTGTTTACGTTAGCAACTGCTCTTTCCATTCTATTTCGAGTAAGTCCAGACCGTCAAATATCAATTCTCTTAAATGGTACTTTCTAAATTCTTCCACATAGATTCTTTCTCAAAGATTTCAATTCTTTCGCTATATATTTACACAGAGACTTAACACAAACATAGGCACGAAGCCATATGGAACAAAGTAATTATGCATTGAAGTTGCCAGATACACAGAGCTAAAATATATTATGGCTACAATAGAATACATAAACTAATAATAAATCTAAGTGAATAAAAGAAGTAGACGAGAAATATATATATTTCAAGAAATTCGATGTGCGATACTACTCTGAATTTAATTAACTTATCGTTAATTCACATTCTAACTTATGTAGAGAGGCTTAGCTCAACCTTAATACGCCATTTTGCTGATAAAGATTTAGCTGGTGCTGAAGTCATACACATGTGTGGGTATGGGAAATCTTTTTTTTTTTTTGAAGTGCAAGTACCTACTCACGTGCTAGGTCCAGTACCACGACTATGCTGAAGAAGCTTGTAAAAGTATTCAACTGGCATAACAATAGGACTTTCGTTCTTTTTCTTAATTAAAATTATTTTTTGACCTACTTTCCCTGGAATCTCACACAGACCCTCCTAGCACTGTGTTCTACCCTTTCGAAGCAGATCGCCAATAATGTTAGAGCGTTCCTTAATTTTCTTATTAACAGTCAGCACATAATAATCAATTTTGAAATGTTCGACTAGATCTTTGTATTTTTAATTTATTTTTTATTTTATAACAGTCTTTGGACAGTCGTCCCGAATTTGAGTTTACGATCGCTAATATCTAACTCTGTAGTCTTGTAATTTTGAACCTAATCCAGAAGACAAGGGAATTCCTGTATCAAGTATTGGACGAAATTAATCTTCGTGGAAAACATTTTGATAGAAATAACCCGCATTTGCGATACATGGAAAGGAAAACCGCGAAAACCTCCCAAGGTTTACCTCACGACAAAGGGATTCGAACCCATAATCCCTCGACCACTGAGGATATTTTTCGTCAGCACTGTGGTCGATGCCAGCCGAGTGCAAAATTCGTTTTGACTAGCCATCGCTGGGATTCGATTTCTGGGTCACTTTATAGGAAGGCGAGCGCTCTATCAGGAGATATCCTGATCCACTAGGACTCAACAATTTTGTTTTCAAAACTTTTGCATAAGATAAAGCTAGTTGTAATATAAGCCTAAGCTAGTAGTCTTGAGCGCGATAACCGCGATCCACCTGTGGCCTACCGAATAGTGTTATTCTGTTTAAATTAATAGTTGATCAGGAAAATAAAATAGAAATAGAATAACAAATATTCCAAATGTTAACTAATAGTACAAAATCCGTGGCTGATGCTATTATAGTATTGGCTGTTTATTGCCTTATTCAGAGATATAAAAAATCATTTAATAGACTAATTCTGTCGAAGAACACAAAATCAAAAACGAGCACGTTTAACATTCTTCAGTATCTGGAACATACTTTGAAATTACCAACTACAACTATTTCACATAACTCTACTTCTACTTTAAATAAGCAGAAATAATGAACGTACTATTATATATTTAGTTTAGAATTATTACCGTTCTTTCATTATAATTGTTTTATGAATTTCGCCCTGTGGACTGTAGTATTTTGAGTATCTCAGTATCATCATATTTTATTTGCTTCAGAAAATAAAAAAAAATACATAAACTGAATTGATTCTATTTTAATATTTCAAATTTTAACAAAATACGACCATGTAAGAAATAAAAATATTTAATAGCCTAAGTTAAAATCATCTCTATCTTGATTTTTTTTGGCTAAATTATAATATTTGCACATATGTAGCCCACAGGATTTTGCGAATTTATTTTTGTGGCCCTCTAGTGCAAAAGATTGAAAGTACTTATCCAGAGAAAATTCAGACAAATGAAGCAATTTTATGGGCATTTTATAATTACCTTAAAAACTTATAGGATGCTAATAATTAGCCTACAAAATACCAGGCGAACACAAATGCAAAAGACCTTTCCAATAGACCTGGCACGTTGCAAAAATCTGAATTTTTTCATTAGCCTGTGACAAAAGTATCAAACGTTCAAATTTTGTATGGCATTTGAACTATTGTTGTAGAATGTTATGAAGAGGAATCATTATAAAATAAAATAGAAAATTTTTTTGATGGGAAAACCTAAAGGTTCTCTTCAGGACGCATTCCTTTACGATGGTAAATGCGATATTTCAAAATAAAGAATAATTATCCTAAGATAAAAATTACTCTTTATAATGCCTCGTATGTACACTATCTGGCCATTAATAACCGGACACCCCTCATTTCGGATACATGAGGTGCTAGTATCAAGTCAGTAGGGCGTAGGGCAGCCACGCGCCCGAATCACAGCTTTAATCCTTCTAGGAAGGCTATCCACTAGGTGTTGGTACACGGCGGCAGGTATTGCCCGCCATTCCTCCTGTAATATGGCGAAGAGTTGAGTGGTGGTTTTGGGGCGTTGTGGTCTGGCCCTCAACCGGCGCTCCAACTCATCCCAGAGATGCTCAATTGGATTGATGTCGGGACTTTGGGATGGCCAGTCAAGCTCTTGCACCCCCATTTCATCAAACCAGTCCGTGATGGCATGTGCTTTATGAATGGCAGCGTTATCGTGTTGAAACACAAACGGGCCATTACCGAACTGTTGCCACAGGGTGGGAAGCGCCGAATTGTCCAGGATGTCTCTATACCCTTCTGCGTTCAGGGTTCCACGCACTAACACCAAGGGTCCAAGGCCAAACCATGAGAAACAGGACCTCACCATAATTCCTCCACCGCCGAACTTCACAGTGTCCGGTCATTAATGGCTAGATAGTGTATTATAAAAAGAAAATAATAACACATTAAAGTGGGGGGGGGGAAATAGCACAAACTGTTAATTAAACAACTTTAAAAAACAAATATCTAAGCATGTTTTATAAGTTTCAATTAGAAAGCTTATTTCACCATATTTTCTTATAATTTTTTTAATATACAGAGCTTTTGATCTTAAATATGCAGAACTTTATACGGAAACAAAAGTTACTGTCATTGCCTTTCAATTTCGTTTTAATTTCAATTTAATGTTATTTTAAAAATGAATTGCACATATCGCTGCTTCAAAACTAAAACGAACTGCAGGCATTACACGTTTGCAGATGTGTCGTTTTAGTTTTGAACCAGCGATATATGTTGATTGCCCTTAACTACCTGTCTTTCCTATTTCTTATTCAAAAATTAATCTGACCTTAAAATTTAAAGAATATAGCAATTTTTTTCAATTAAGTATTCAAAGCGTGAATGATTTCGCCTTTTTCTTTTTTAAACGTGAGTTGCAGATTAAAAGTAGTGGAACACATTCTGGTCAAAGCACCTGCGACTGTCTTTATTCCCTCAGAATCTTTATCTTCAAAGCCGGTGAAGTCTCAATTAAATTTGTAGCCAATGTAAACAGCTCTGTGAGATCATTCTAAAGATTATGAAGCAATATCCTTTTTTGAATGAGTCACTCACTGTCGGTGCCCTTTATGAATAAATTTTTATTGCTTTGCCACGTATTGACTATTCCCTCTATTAGGAGAGACCGAAAAAAAAATCTAAAAAAGTTTTATATCTCTCTCTTTTAAAAAGAAAATTTTACTGACGTCTCGTCTTCGCTGTTTCAGAAAATTTCAAGTCTCGCACTTCTCACTTAGGACGAAAAAATAGGAAATTTCACTGACATTTTTTGGAATGTTTAAGAACATTTTGATTGGAAAATGTTCATCGATGCAGCAAACATTAATTATGTCAAACATTATAGTAGCAAACATTAATTATGTCGAAGTTGTAGTTTTTTTTTCTTTATGTAAAGAATTTTTTACGTAAAGAAAATTTAAAAAAAAAAGGTCGAAGTGGTTACAAAAAAATCGCATTTTTTAGCCACAAGAGAAGAAACATATAATCTGAATTTTTCATTAAAAAAATTATTAGTTTTAATTAGATAATACAATATGAATTATTTATGTAGATTAATGTCAGAGATTGATTTTATTTCTTAATTTTTCACAATTATTTTTTTTAGAAATTTTAAACGTTGTACTTAAAAGAAATTGAAAAATGAAACCTGAAATATAAACTCGAAATGCGGCTAAAATGAAAATTAAAAAAAATAATAAAAGGAACACCCTGAATAATTTTTTGCCCTAATGATCAGTACAAACAATTAATTAGTACAGACAGTTGAGCTACGAAATCATACACAAAAGCGTACTTCCATTGTGTTAACTAACTTTTTTTCGGCGGATTTGGATTTCTGATCTCAAAATCTGGTTGGTTGTTACAATCTGTAAAATAGGGTCTCAATAATTTGGTCAAAAGAGCTGTCCAAAGTTTGTACCCCTAAATGCTAATTTTACTTTTTGCATATATCGCTATATCTCTAAGAAGGTTTTAAGCGAATTGAACACCTTTTACACGCAACTATAAAATTCCAAACTATATAAACGCAACTATAAAATTTGTCCATGCAAAAAATAATTATTTACTTTTGTATTATTTTATTTAATAATAGTAATAGTCGACAAATTTTTGAATTGTAAGATACACATTTTTATATTATTATAAAGATTGTAATTCTATGAGGCGAGTACAGAATTTAAACGAAATCGGTTGAATAGTTTCTGAGAAATAAAATTTTAATAAAGTCGCATAATTCCTTTAAATACGAACAAAGTCGTAAGTGATCCTCAAAATATGAAAGGGGTGGCAGCAATCTGGGAAATATAATTTCAATAGTTTGATCAGGAAGAGCGGTCGAAAGTTAGGGTTCCTCAACGTTAATTTCAATTTTTGCGTTTTTCGCCAAACTCTGGAATTTTCCTAGCGAATCGAAAAGTTTTTAAAATAACTTTAAGGGGAGCAAACTTTAGACCTATCTATTGGTATCTATCCCCCTTTTCATATTTCGATAGTCAAGAGTCTAAAACCATCGTGAAATTGGCACTTATTCTAAGGAAACACTTTTTTTGTGCCTGATTCCACAACTTAATTAACAGTTAGCACTAATTTGTGGCCAGCATTCTGAGCCATTAAGATTGACATTTAATATTTTATTTTACAACCGTCATTGAACAGCTGACCCAATTTTTGGGTTCACGACTAGTAATGTTCAACTACGTATCCTTGTAATTTTGAGCTTAATCCAGAAGACAAGGGAACTCCTGGATCAAGTATTAGAAGAAATTTGTCTTCGTGGAGAGCATTTTGATGGAACTAACCCGCATTTGCGTTTCATGGGGAGGAAGACCACGAGAACCTCCCACGGTAAGCTTCACTGCAAGGAACTTCTAACCCATGATCCATCTACCACTGAGGATATTTCAGGTTAGCACTGCGGTCAATGCAAGCCGGGTGCAGAATTCAAATCGACTGAGATTCGAAACCGGGTCACCGCTTTGGAAGGCGAGCGTTCTATCCCTTGAGCCATCACGGTTCTGAAATTTAGTATGTAAAAATCCAATCATTAGAACAGAAGTTATTTAAAGTGCATATATGCATGAATTTTTTGCTCACTATAACCACTGTAATTGCATTTTACATTCACAGTGCATGTTTTTTTTTTTTTTTTTGACTGAATAAATAAAATCAATTTCGCTGTCACAAGTGTTAAGGTCGTTATAGCAAAAATTCAATTTAAATGTTTAGTAGCCGTCCAGTAAAAAAATACGAAGGACGCATTCAAAAAATGCTTAATCTCACAAACCAGTGAAAAATATAGAATTTCCTCATAATTCTTCTCTCAAAAACAAACTAATAACGATACTTTACGAAACGGACTATTTATGACCGCCAAAACACCATTTACAAATATTTTCGAACTTACCGTTCTTAGATGCCGGCTTAGCAGAATTTTCTTTTTTCTTTTCTTACCTGTGTTTACCGTTATTCTTAGTGTCCTTCCTTTTGCTGGAAGGTCGATCGTTTTGTTTCGGGAAGTATCTAAATGACCAAGGACAAACACGCACTTCAAGGTCATATCGCTTGACCACATCGTCCAGTCTAACATATATAGTCCATTGTTGTTTGTTTGGGTTGCTGCTGGACGACATACGTAATTGTTCGATTAGAAACAAAAGACCTTTTCTAAAAGCTTGTTAAATGGCAGCTGTTGGAGGAACTGGAAGCTGTAAATAATACGGCTAAGTGTTCTTTTGTTTGAACGTTTTTTAAAGATGTTTCTAAGAAATGGCGAAAAAAGAACAATTTTTTTTTATTCCTTTCAGTTGAAGCTGAATGTTGTTCGATTGTTATTCGGAGCACGTACGATGAAAATGTTTGAAAATCGAAAGTGATGAATTAGTGTTTTTTAAAAGATGAATAAAATTTGCAATAAGAATAACTCGGGAAGTGAGATAAGTTAAGAAAAGAACATTTATTATACACGCGTTTTTTTAATGAGTTCTTTAATTCTTATTTTAAATGTTATATGCCAATTTCTTTCTCAAAAATTTATTTTGATTTTTATAGATTTAATGGAATTAGTAACTTGATTGTTCCCTTTTTCTACAAAGTAAATATAAATTTTTAAACAAAAAAGTTTTTTTTTGGTAAATGATTAGTAATCATTTTATTACAGTTCTCAATATCTTCATATTTTGAAAAAATATTGAATGTTTAAGAGAATGTAAGCTTATTTTATATTGCTGCGGTCATAACTTAAGTAAGTCACAATTTTGATATGTAGCCACTTGTATGTACCGGTTGCGAATTGACAAAACATACCGTAGATTATAAACTAGGCGATTGCAAGTGGAATTGGCGATGGATTACGCGTAAATGTGGTTAGAGAAAGAAATTAAAGTAACCTAAACAGTGAAATTCGATATTTTTTTTTCTCCTCCTCGACTAGCCATGATGAATAAAAATAACTCATTAATTCATTTTAGTAGAGAATTAAAAAAGAAAATAACCTTTTTATTCTTAAGATCACGTTACAAATAAATTGCATTTATATTTTATAAAACGATCTAGTTTTTTGATATAACCGATTTAATTTTTTAATTTTTTTACAAGAATTGCGTTTGTGAAGAAATAAAAACAATTTATTAATGAACGAATCACAAAAAATAACGTAACATTTTAATACCATGTTTTATTGGAACGCTATTTTGAAGAATTAATTCTATTTAACTTTTATTGTAAGAAAACATAACCTGTTTTAATTTAGTTATTTTCTCTGTTAAATCAATCTTGATAAAAGAATAATGTAAACTTTTTCATGAACATTTTTTTTAGAAATTAACAAAGACATATTATTTATTAGAAAAAAAAAATTGGAGTATTCAAAAATGTTATCGCGCTTTAAAGTAAACATTCCTTGCAAATGAAAAAATCGATATTTTTAAAATTTTAAAGTAATCGGAAATTCGCTAGTGAAAAAAGAAATATGTAAAATAATTTCAAGAAGGGAAAAATGTACAAATGAAGGGATTTTTCTTCAATGACCTATATCGCGTTTGCTTTATTACTAGAAGCATTTATTGTAAAAAAATATTTATTAAATAACTTTTTTTTTCAATGGGATGAGATCTTAAACTTCGTGAAAAATTGATTCTATTCCTTAATATATATAAAAGTCCGTAAATACTTCATTTATTGTGGAGGTCATAGATACCTTGATACTCTTTCAGTATAAGAATAATAAATGCAATTAATAGAAAATTCACAATTTTAAAAATATATTTTATTTACATATATTGTGTACAGTTTATTCTGCAACGATCATACGTAGCATAAATTTATAGATTCCTAAATACTGTTATATGAATTAGATAATTAAGAAAATAATTAAAAAAATAACAGAATTAAAAAATAACATTATTAAAAAATAACATTATTAAAAAATAACATTATTAAAAAAATTTTCAACCTTTAATTAAAAACTTCCTGTTGTCAAGTATTAATAATAATTATAATTTTTAACAACTTTTTTAAACAAAAATTTTTAATTCTCAAACTTAATACTATCCTTCATATGAAAATATCCGAAAATTTGTAAAAGAAAAGCTATATTTCAAAATTGAGCCATTGGCGACAGCACAAGTCAGATGTGTATATACTGAGTTTAAATAAATTATATACTATAGAACTCACATTCAGGACTTAGATCAATTTATTATCAGTTCATAAGAGTGTTTTTTAATAAATAAAGGTAGTGATTGTTTGATTTATAATTGTAAGTCCTGAGTGTTTAATGTTAAGTTATGTTTCCTTTGAAATAATTTTTGAACTATGCAAAGCAGGGCGACATTCATTTCAACTTAAAATATATCAACTTAACTTTCAATAACTATAGATAGATAAGAAACAAAAATTAGATAAAAGCTTTAAATGAAATACTTTTAGAAAAATACCTTCTAAATAAGATTTAAATAAAACGCAATCACTTCGCCTGAGTGATTTTGAGAAGAATTCTAATTTTTTTAATTTTACAAGTTAGGTGAAAAGTAAATATCTTACAATAGTGGTAGGGAATTAAGGAAATTCTAAATTAAATGAACATTAAAACATTGAGTGCAAAAAATTTTCAATTCACTTAAAAGTTCACTGGAAAGTTCCCAAGACATGGTGAAATGCGCAAAAAGTAAAGTTAACACTAAGGGGTCCTAACATTGCATTGCTTTCCTGACCAAACTATTGGGATAATATTTCCAGATTGCGGCAACCCCTATATACTGGGGATCAAAAATCCGAATACACAGGAAAAAGATTTCGCAAAGTAGGCTCGTTTTAGTGTCTGATTTCCGAACTTAAAATATGTTGTCTGCTATAATTAAGCGTCATATTTGAATTCACCCTCTCAATCCATTAAGATAGCGTCCTAGAACGTAAACATCTGATCATTAGATCAAAAGTTAGTTTTAGATTTTTGTTTACTGCTCCCTGTACACTAAAACGTGATTTTTTTTCTTTTGAAATTTCGATTTTAATGCCATTACTTCAATCTCCTTCGGGTTGTGCTTACTTCATAAATTTAATCTCAACTATATTTTTCTCTTCACTTTTAAACTGTAAAGACTTTTTCTCCTTTTGTGAATTATGAAAAAAATTATTAATCTGATTGCGTAAACAGTTAATTCATTAAAATTGGACATTCTCAATTAATTCCTTTCAATAGTCATTTATATTATTAATAATAATTATTTACACAAAATTATAATGAAGGAAAATTTGATTAGAAATTTAAAAGTTTTTGCTGCTATAATTAGGGAATTTCTATCGACAAAATTCAAGTAATTTTTTTTCCGGAGCAAAATGCATTTTTATTTAACAGGGAACAACACTGACTTAATATTTATACGATAAAAGGCTCTCTAATCGCTAACACCGATGACAGGAGAAATTTTCAATTTTTTCTTTTCCACAAAAAGTTTAAAACTTAAATTGTTGTTCTTTCATTATAAAACAATCGTATAATATGCTCGTATCAGGTAAAACTTTATAGCGAAGTTACTTATCTACCGTTTTGCAGTTATAAAATGAAATAATTATTAAATTGTACTTGCATTTTAAAATGTAATACTCAATTGTTCAATGAATTTTACGATTATTATTATAAAACTGCGCATAATGAACATTTCAATTAAAATAATTAGTACAAAATAGCTGATAAAAATTATCTTAAGCATTTATAAATATTATACATTTATAAATTTCAGCTTTTCGCATTATTGCTATATAATCTCTACGTCGAAAAATACTTAAAAGAATTTCATAATAACAGAAAATTAAATAAAATTTTAAAAAAATTGTAAATGGTTATCGAGCAGAACCATTAAGTTTAATTAATGAATATAGAATTGGAAACTAAGTCTCTGCTAAACAATAAAAAAAAAAATTTTTAATCTTCTAAGTAAGTAAACTTTATTGCAATAATCATTTCATTATTAAGGATTAAAGGTTATTGTGAAATTATTAATTCTAATTAGTGGATGAGTAGGAAAAGAATATCACTACTCGAAATACATGTAATGAAAGTTATGAAACTATAGAATATGTAATAATGTGTAATTTTTCTATCTTAGTTCTATTACAACCTTTTAAAAAACGCTATTAAACACAATTTAGTCAACAGATACAAACGATTATGTCGGCGCTATAACAAAAAAATACGTTTTATATTTTATTTGATGCAGAAGAATCAAATGAAGACCCGCTTAATTGAAATGTCGCACCCATATCTAACTTGTTGAATGTTATGCGATACCGAAAACAAAACAAAAACATAAGCGCACAGCTGTTTGGCGATTTGCGGGAACGCTCCTTTAACGCCAATAGAAATTTTCGCCAACCATTTGCAATCTACGGTATGTTTTGTCAATTCGCGTACCGGTTCCCCTCGTTGGAAGGCGAATGCTCTATCCCAGGGGTTTCCAACTGGCTGCCCGGGGGCCGCATCCGGCCCGCGAAGCCTTTTTTTGTGGCCCGCGAACTAAAATATATTAGTTGTCACTTTTTTTTGCGAACAATTTTCGTAAAAAATCTATATGGGTTTAAAATACTTTTCTCGTTAATAAAAACCTAATTTCTTCGTTTCTCTGCAATTTAACATACCAACGGTGCAAAGAAATTTTTTTTTTTAGGTTTTGCACTCAGGAAAATATTTATTCAAATACAAAAATAATCGTGTATGCTGCTCTTTTTTTTCTTCATTTTTTTTGTATTTTGTGAATATAACTTAGCATGTGAGTATCAGAAATTTTCTCGAAGAAATTCTC
The DNA here is from genome assembly GCF_982258835.1 of Parasteatoda tepidariorum. Taxonomy (NCBI): domain Eukaryota; kingdom Metazoa; phylum Arthropoda; class Arachnida; order Araneae; family Theridiidae; genus Parasteatoda; species Parasteatoda tepidariorum. The sequence goes on from NC_141760.1 coordinate 105,865,192, forward strand.
CGATTTAACTTTTTGAAACCACTCATTTTGGACGAAAATATTTTCATACACATTTGTAAATTTTAAATGTAAATATCTATTCTCTGGTGGTTGCAGCAGACAAACCTCAATTTTCTCATTGTATATATTGTGAGCTACTATGTAAGTTTTAATACCTTAACATTTAGATATCTATTGCACATTAATTGTTTAATACATAGGTGCACATTAAGTTATTGTAGCCCGAATTTTTATTACTTATTTAATATTTTTAAAAATATTATTAATAACAATTAAATGTTTTTAAAAAATCTACTTCCTATTTTAATTTGCAATTCAATACTTTTGTTTTGCACAACTTGGTAAAACTCTGACAGTAATATTTAATGTTCCTTCAAACATAAAAGCGTCCTACAAAAAATTTTGATAAAGTTGCGGCCCGCCATTTGATTTGTGTTTTCAATTATGGCCCCCGGCCCCATGCAAGTTGGAAACCCCTGCTCTATCCACTGAGACATCGCGGCTCTATATATTGTTATACAGTAACTATAGTTACAAAGAAGGGAGCTACGCCGTTTTAATTGTTGGCTCAAAAAATGCATCACGGCTAAGTTTAAATAACACTAGAGGAGCCGTGGGGGCTCAGGGGATAGAGCATTCGCTTTCCGGGTTCGAATGCACGCGATGGCTGTTCAATACGAATTCCGCATTCGGTTTGCATAGACCTCAGTGCTGATGTAAATCACCCTCATTGGTAGACGGATCATGGGTTAGAGCCCTTTTGCCGTTAGGCTAACAGCAGGAGGTTTTCGTGGTTTTCCTCACCATATAACGCAAATGCGAGTTAGTTCCATCAAAAAGCCCTCCACGAAGGCTAATTTTCCCAATATTTGATCCAAGAGTTCCCTTGTCTTCTGAATTGGATTATAAATTAGAAGGCTATGGAGTTGAACATTGGTAGCCGTAAACCCGAAAAATTGGGCCGGCTGTTCAATGACGGTTATAAAATTAAATAACACTAGGGTTTTTGTTGCACTTATGCAAGTACTAGATCTAACCTAATTCGGGTGTAGGAAATTGAAATCTAAAATTGGTTTAGTTCCGAAAGCTACAGTTTGTTACAAAATGGCAATTTTAAATTTTCTTTGAATGTACTAGTACAGAGGTGGCGAACCTTTATACACCAACGTGCCATTTTTTCTAAAAAAATTGTTTAATGAAATCACAGACGTACCGTCAAATAATTTTGACTTCATGGTTATTGGGAATATAATAATACTAAATACTATCAACTCAAAACTCTTTATTTACATTGAAAATAAAATATATTTTGCAATGTCTCAGTTATACGCGTAATTCAACTTAGAGTAACAACAGTGGGACTTCTGTTAATGCAGATTAAATGACAAATAACTTATATTAGGTTGTAAGATATTAGTTTAAGCAGGACTGTTGATTTTTTTGCTAGTTATTTATTGTTAGCTTGTTTTTTATGGTTATTAATTGTTTTTTTTAGCATTAATTGTTAATTTTTTTATTAATAATTGTTTATTATTTTATTTGTTCTTTGTGAATTTTTATTTAATTGTTACATATGCTTCACAGTGTAATAACATTTGTGTAATAACAATTCATAGTGCAATAACAATTGTGATCGGTGGCGTGCCCAAAATATTGCGTCGCGTGCCATAAATGGCACGCGTGCCATTGGTTCGCCATCCCTGTACTAGTGTGTAAAGAACGTATAAGTTTATCTACATATTTATACACTTTTCTGCTCCTTTAAGAGTAAAGTCAAGAAATATGTGATCTTAACGTTTAGCATTATTAAACTAAAATGTATTATCGTGTTCTCTCCACCAACCCCTACGTAACAGAGAAGTGGGTCGCTTAGAATTCATTTGAGTAAATTTTGAAGCATTTCGGTTATAAATATAATATTAAAATACATAAACGCTATAAATAGATTGTAGAGAGAAACTAAATGCAAGCAAAAATATCTAAGACTACACGAAAATATCTAAGATCCTTTCCCCAGTGAAATCTTTTTTTTTTAAGATCTCTTTTTCTTCACCAATTATTTGTTATTTTTTCTATATTTCTATCGTAAAAACGTAATTATTACCTTATCATGTGATGTATAAAGCCGTTTTCAAGTAGTAGGCCAAACTCACACTCAAGAAAGTGATATTATGTCACTTATGGTAATGACATTGCGCAATAGAAAATAAAAAAATTTTTTTTAAATTTCTTTAACCTTATAGAAAGTTGTTTATTACTAAATTAAACAAAGAGAGCTGTACGAATTATAATTTGGAAAATATTTATAACCCTACATAGCAATTTAGCAAGAGATATTCGAAAAGGGGAAAGAATTCAAAAAGAAAAAAAAAGATGGCCTGAAATCCCATTTCCCATTTAGTGACTTTAAACGAAAGTCGATGTTTTGGCATGCTTTTTAGAGTAAAAGAGCACTTTATTTCACTCACGCTGAAGAGCATCCTTGTTGGAATGTTTTAAATAATTTAAAGATATCCTAGAATCTTATCAGAATATTTTTTCGAACTTTCTGTTGAAAAGCCCACAGATGTACAGGATGTACTGGAAAAACTATTTTCAATAAGCGACTTACTTAAAATATGATTTCTCAAGAATTAACTATTCGACCGATTTCGTTTAAAATTTTGTATTTGCCATATAATATTACGTTCTTTGCAACATAGTAAAAATGTGTCAGCAATTTATAAGAAATTTTCGACTGTTAATAAATAAAGTAATTGTAAAATAATAAATAATTATTTGAAATTTGCTTTTGCATGGAAATACCTTTGGGCAAATGAATTTTATAACTGCGTACAAAAATCTTTCAATACGCTTTGAAAGTTCTCGGGATATAACGAAATTTGTAAAAAGTGAAATTAATATTAAGGGGTAAAAACTTTCAACCGCTCTTCTGTCTAAATTATTGGAACCATATTTCACAGATTGTGGCCATATTTAGTAGGTCAGAAATCCAAAGCAGTCGAAAAAGAGATATTCAGATAAAATAAGCTTTTGTGTGTGATTTCGTAACTTAAAATATCGTCTGTACTAATTAATTGGCATATTTGAAGTCCCCCCTTTAAATCATATTGAGATTGAGTCCTAGCACGGGAAGATGCAATCATTAGATCTAAATTTATTTAGTGTCCAGTTTTTTTTTACTTTTCATTTATTCATTTATTTATTTATTGCAAAGGTACAAAAAAAAGATTTCCTTCATATAAAGGTACAAAAATTATAGATTGCGCTATTGCGGAATGGATTATACATGATTATGGAATTATGAGCAAAATTTTAAAAAGGAAGTTGGAATCATCTGATGTGGTTTACGTCAATAATCTACTTAATGGCTTATATAAAGGTTATCAATGGCATACATTACTTATTAGGAGCTTTTGCTTACGCTTATCTAACTTTATTTTCTGTCCTTAGAGACATGGGGATTTATCAGTAAATTTTTGTCTATGCGCTGTGAAGCTAAAATAGCATTGCAGTTAAGGGGAATCATAACCCTGTGCAAAATCTCCCTCTTAATATTATATATCAGATTTTCTGATATAGAACAATACTTTGAGGTATAGGTATGTAAGTAGAGATTTCATTTACTTCGCATTAGAGATGCACAATTGGCTATTGGTGACGGTCTGGGAAACACGACCAAGGATGATCCGAAGACATTCCATCACAATTTTGATCATCTGCAGAGGAATGACTCCTCCGCTTTGGTAGCCCGACGATCTGCGCGCAAAATTGGGGCAGTTTGTACAGTTTAACGAGGACCGATACCGCGCACCCACGGTGCCTAAGTAGGCTGATCAAAGTGGTTGCCCACCGGCTTACTGACCGCAGTCAGTGATGCTTGACTTCATTGTTATACTGGGAACCGTGTCTTTACGAACTGCTGGACACGTCACTTTGAAGAAGAATATGTCATGCTTTGCATGATATGAACTGCTTTTAGTTAGTAAATCTTATTCATAACTACTTGGTTAAGTTATATCAATCTGTAACCTATGCGCTATGCTGATCATGAAAATGGCTCAAAATATCAATATGTAACTATGTCCAAAACATGAATACTAAATATCACATAAATATTAAAAAAAGGTACACAGACAAAAAGTAAGAGAAATAGATTTTTTGTACCTTTGAAATATGTGTTTCTATAAGCGGTACATGAGTGTAGAATTTGAGTCAAGTTGCGCCTTTAAATTTCGGAACAACAGTGAACCTTTAAATTGAGAAATTGATTTAAATTATTATTTAAATGATTTTTCTTTGATTTGCGGAGATTATAATGGAGAAAATAATACCCATATCTAAGATTTGAAGCTGTAATACTCAATGTATCCTCCAAATGCATAAGTGCTTAACGCAAACCTGTTTTTGATTTTATGTTCTTTGACCGAATAGCGTTTGATTATTTAGGCTTTATGAAACACCAAACTAATTCCTCAATCTTTTTAAAAAAACATTAAACACGAATTCTGCACTTCTAACTATCCTCAGAAATAATCTTTATCCTAATACCTTTTTTCACTTTCTTATCGAACAATTATGATAATTTATTGGTACACGAAGTATCGTTGATGAACCAGTTCAGGATCCCTTTAGAACTTATGCCAAAAAAATTAGTCTAAAAAGTGCCAGAATTTCTATATTATTTATTGTAACATAAAAAGTTATTATTACATAACGCATTTTAGGCTATAACTTATGATTTATTTTCAATGCATTCGAGTGCCATTAACTTTTTTATAGAATAGCATCAAAGTTGTCCTCAAAGACGTTACAGAGAGAGCTATTGCAATTCACGTAGCTCATCGTAGCTAAATCCGAGATTATTCAGTAGCATATATGGCAGTACTTTTAATTTCGTTACTTGTACCGCCGGTACAAGCAAAAAGTACGTACTTTTACTTATACTTCATTACTTTTTAAATTTAGTACTTTTACCTGTACTTTCGTTACTTTTTTAGGAAAAAAGTACAAGTATTTGTAACGGAAATGTCGAATGAAATCGTTACTTTTTTCTAAAACTCGGTAAGCTTTCTAAAAAAAAGAAGAAAAATTAAATTTAAAAAAAATGCTTATGCTTTTTTTAATTTATAAAATTAATGTGCAATATATATGCATTCACAGCTAACTTCGTGTTTAAATACCTTGACCGTTTAAAATTGTCATTCCTGAAAGGGAAAAGACGGCTCTTTTGATCTTTTTTGACTGCAACTATCATTGTGAGTGGAGTGCTCTCCAGAATTATGTGCCCAAAACCGTCATTAATAATATATTTTTGTCTTAATACATTTTTTACTAAATACATTTTTACCTAGTACATTTTTTACTAAAATTATGTTTATGCCCGACCTTGTCGAACAAAGCCTAGTCAAATCTCAGAACTATTTGTGCTATTGAAAACTATTATAATTACTATTTTAACTCTTGAAAACTCGAAGGTATTAATTTAGCCGTTGATACTAAAATTCGTTTACAAATTTTAATTATTCCGTTAGGCAGAAATGTTCGGAAAATGATTTTCTGTTTCAACTTATACTGCACATTCAATTATTTTTTACTAGCTCAAAGATCACAAAGCTATCTGAAACCCCGTGTTTGCTTGGTTTATGTTTGTGCTTTTAAAACGCGTTTCTATAGAGTAAAACAATTTTAAATCAATGGCAATTTAAATAAATAAAAGTAATAAACTAAAAATTAAAATTAATAGATAAAATGTCTTTTCGTGCAAATCCATAAAAGCTTGATATTAAAATTATATTTGATTTTAAAATTATAATATACGATTATATTATAAAAATTTATTATAATATTCTTTCGAATTTAAAAATAAATTAATGTCCATAACTTTCAAAATTAAAAATAATTATATAAATAACAACAATTTTGCAAAAACATTAAAGAACATAAGAATATGATTCAATAAAATTTAAGGTTACTTTGAATTTTCAATTTCCTAGAAATGTACTTTTAAATCGTTACTTTTTTTGTTTAGTACTTGCACTTTTACTTGTACTTTTCAAAAGTAACGTTGCCATATATGTTCAGTAGTAACTACGCGGCTTATAGCTTACGTACGTGAAAGTGCGGGATGAAGAGAAAATCTGTATTCTTTAGAGTCAAGTATTACGGTTTTAAGCAAACTGTCTAGAAAACCGAGATTATCCTTTGTTAATAGCTCAGAACTTCATACTTAAACGTGCGGAAGGATACGTGAAAGTGCAAAATCTTTCAACTAGAGTCACGTACGTAGGTTTTGCGCAAGTACTGAGATAATTCTCTATTAACTGCACAGAACCTACGTGAATTCTATGTGCGCAGAATCTACGTGAACATGCGGGATGCTACTTGAAAATGCAAAACCTTTCTATAATATTTACACGTAAACGCTATTTATAGTTCTTTCCTTGAATGAGTCACAATATTAAATTCATTTAAGTCTGCTAAGTCCAATTGTATTATTTATTTTAAAGGTTTTTAAAAGCAATAAATGTTTGTTCCATTTGTCATTTGAGACAAAGCCTATTTTTTCATTTCTCGAGTGGACATTTTTACTAATAAATACTTGTCATCTTCAAGGATCTGGACAAGAAAAAATTATATCCTGTAGATCACGCTGCATATACAATACTTCCTCCATTTAGTATTCATTGATTGAATTGATCCGTATGCATTGTTCCAAGATGAGACTGCATGCCGGAAGTAATCGAAGGTCGACATCTTCTCATTTTTCTTCGACCATTAGAATAAAAAGTAATCCCGCTCTCGCCACTGATGTGAAATGGAACAAATCGTTCCCATTCCTATGTTCGAATTAATAATTACTAACGCCTATACCATACTCCCTGTACAACAGGTCATTCATTTTCTTGACCGGTTTTTGATAATTATTCGATTAACCTGACGATTTCTTCGCTGTTTCATCTAGGAGAAACCCAATTTAATAATAAAAACAAAAGAAACCTTGAAAATGTTAATTCTGTAATAATTCTCGAGGTTTATGCTATCGAAAATGCATAGCTAAGATCATTATCAGAATCAACAAAACTAATGTTGCCATTTCCAGTTAACCAAATATCGGTATAATTAGGTTGCAAACAAGAAACAAATGGTGATTATGGTTGCATTCGTAATAATAAAGTGAAGAGTTTGTTTGTGTGTCTCCCTTATTAACTCAAGAACCGTTTGTTCTATCTATCATTCTGGAATTTGGACAGCGACTGCAAGAGGCAAATTTAGTCCCACATTCTAAAGTTCGTTCAAAATTATTCAATTAGTTCGTTCGGTAAAGCCATATAAAAATTTTTATTTTTTTATTGGCTTAGAATTCGACATTGATAAAAATGAAACTGTTACAGACGATTTTCTTTCATTCAAATATTTTGCAGACTACATCAATGATATTTGCTAGCTTATAGCTCTCATTGAATAACGTAGTTTTTTTGCACGTTCTTTAATATTTAGACATTTTTTTTTGGCATGTCAAATAAACTCAAAGATCAGCTTTAACATTTGCAGATTACGTAATAAGATTTTTATTACTAAAGTTTTTTGAATCCAAGTGTTTATTTCAATGATTGTTATGATTTCAAAGCATGAATCTATAAAACTTAATAATTTAAAATCAACAGTAATTGAAATAAAAGAAATAATAAGTTATATATTAAAAGGCAAAATTAATAAAGAGATAGTACTAATTGGTTTAGGAGAAACGTAAAAATACGACATTATTCTTAACACCAAGGATGCTTAACTACATTTAGAGGTTTTAATTAAAATAAAAAAGAAGGTATGTTCTAAAAAACAAAATTAATGGAGGAAAAATACTTATTCTTTTTGGGGAACCGTGAAAAATCTCCATACTATTATTAACTCCAATAAGACTTGACTAATTTTAATTATAAGAATTGCTAAAAATTACTATGAAAAATTAATAAAGAAATGGTACTAAATCTTTTAAGAAAAACGTTAAACATAGCAATATTATTAATGACGCTGAATAAATTTTTGTAATAAGTACTAACTGAAATAAAAATTTGACTATATATTCTAAGTACTATAAAGCAAACTAGCATTGTGAAATGGCTCTAATTCGTTACGAGAAATGAGAAAAATCTCCATATTATTATTATTCACGCCAATAATGCTTTATTAGTTTTGGTTCTAAATAACTTCTGGTATTTTGGTAATCTTTATATATATATTTCGTCTGTTCGTGTGTATGTCACTGAACTCCTCCTAAACGGCTGGACTGATTTAAATGAAATTTTCTGTGTACCTTCAGAAGGATTCGAGAATGGTTTAGATTCACAATAGAACATTCTGCCACAAACCGTTCCAGCGGTATCAGCGAAAATCGAAATGGAATTTTCTGATTGGTTAAAAGTTAGCCATTGTTTTAAATTTTGCTGTACACGAATCAGTGTTCAAATATCTTGAAGATAACAACAGTGATATTTTCTATCTTATAGCTCTATTCTTTTAGAAAAGTAAATTACATATACTTTAATATTTAATCATAATTCGGTTCTTTACTTCAGGTGAGCACAAGCACGTAAAATCAACGAGAATAAGTTTCGTAATTATTGGTCGTATCACGGATTTAGTATTGTGAAAACTGTTTAATAAAAATCAAGGCAAAAGCAAATTTTATTCATCTTGCACGCTTTTAATAATTATTTATATTTAGTATGCAATTTTAGCTCAATTTAGTATGCAATTTTTCATTGCTGACAGTTCTCATTTGAAAACTATTAGATTGTTTATTATTACAAAGTTTGCGAATTCACATTCATTTTAATTATTTCATTTAAAAAATAGGAGTAGACTATATTTGAGGGTGCCCCTTGATTCTCACCAAGTTGTGATAGCGGTTGATCTCCAAGCTGGCCGATGTTGATGAGTCTGATTCGTTTAAATTTCAGCGTTATTTTTAAATGTTCAACGGTATATGTAATTTCAGAAGTCCGTTAGTTCTATGTTGGATACCGGCTGGTTAGGTTACTTTTGCTTCTGATCAATAGGATCGAAGGTATGTGGGCAGTCATAAAAAAAGGACTTTAGAAAAAAATGTCACCGCCATTCCGATACCACAGACGCCATTTTCAATTCGTATTTCGCCGAATTTATGTGACGATGGAGGAACACAGATTCTATTCATGATAAATTTAGACAATATGTCTAAATTTATCATGAATAGAATTATTCTCTAACTGCTATTAGAGAATTCTGTGCCCCTAAAACTGAGGAAATTCAAGCTTAATGAATAAGTGAGATGTTTTTTTTTCCTTTTCTTTCTGTGCTTACTCCATTAATTTTTATTTCGATTCAAAATGCATTTTATTGGGTTTATTAATTTTGCTTACATTGGGTTCATTGCAATTTTATAAAGTTTTGGCCGATGTCTTGCTGAAATTTTCCAATGTATTATTAAAATATCATTATGTTTTGGCAGCCATTCCTGTTACCGCGGTGTTCCGCGCAAACAGGAATGGTGATAAACATAAGTTACCAATTTTGTCAAGGGGCACCCACAAGTATATTTTTACCAAAAATAGATTTTTGTTTTAAATTTTATCATTATTATATTTCTTATTTAATTTATTTCATTTTTATTGCTTTTTTATTATTTAAAATAAATACGTGAATTTTCGAATTAGCAAATTTGCGACCACTGTCAACTTCTACATTTCTTTTTGTTTGAAAGAGAATATTTGCAAAAATATGCCGCTTAAACGAATCGCTCTTAGTCGATCAACATCTCAAGCACGCAAGAAGAGAACTAACCGTGTTTCAGAAAAATCGGAGCAACGGGAAGAAAGACTTGAAATTAATCGAGAACACAATGCTTTAGCCCGTTCCTTAGAAACGTCTAAGAAACAGGAAAGAAGACTGCTAACAAATCAACTACGCACTACTCAAGCCCGTTCGTCGGAAACATCAGAGCAACGGGATGCAAGAATAAAAATCAATCAAGAACGCACTTCGCTATTCAGACGCTGACAATACTCTGATTTGAATCTCAGTGCATTTCACTATGATCCGACAACCAACTATAGTCTTTCACCCAAGCGTCATCATCGGAAAAATGGATCAATTATGTATGTTTTGTAGTGCTCTCAAATTTAAGAATGAAACAGCTGGAATTTGCTGTTCTGGAGGCAAAGTGTAACTACCAGATTTAACGTCGCCAGCCAAGCCATTATCAACGTTGTTATCGGGTCAAGCAAATCAATAGAAACTTTTCTTGGCGAATATAGGTCAGTACATTCGTGTTTCCAAATGAATTCATTCGGTGCTGCTACAAGTATCGGTGCGCATATGGACAGCTAGAGTTATTTATTATATTCACATGCAATCCTGCTTGAGCTAAAATTAAACAGCTTTAGTAACTTAGGCAAACATCATCGGCTCTTCATGATGCATTATCACACGTGAGTTAAAACAAATATTAAGCTCTAAACTTGGTTTTATTGCGAAAAGTCATGTTTTTAGAGAGACACGGTGTTTGATGCATTCTATTGAACGGCAGAAAAAGAGAATTGCCACATGATTTGGCTTATTGAAAAACTCACACCAGGACAAATTGGTCAGCTCATATCAGCAGAAATATTCATGACGCCATTGATCCAGAATTATTTCAGATCATCATCCAAAATATGTTTCATGGTCGGTGTACATCACCATACATGTCTGTTTGAAAATGCACTAACGATATCCTAGAGAATTAACTGTTGAGACTATCACTGGTTTTTTCACCATTAAATAAAATTCTCTATTCAAATCATAATCACAAATCTCATTTACACACTTAAATACAAAATTTAAATTCAAACTGAAAGCTTTGCAACGCACGCAGGGTACAGCTAGTATGTATGTAATATAGAATGCCTCATGAGAGTCTTTCTATATTAAATGATAAGCTTAAAACAGATGTTTCTTATCAAGTTTAAGACAAAAGCCGTATGGCTCACAAAGAGCCATAAAAAGTCAAGATAAACCAGATAAAAGATAATTTTCTGAAGTTAATGGGCAATAATTTGTAGATAAAGTACGCATTAAGATAGTCTCGAAAAATTCCCAGCATCAGAGTGGCGCTATC